>NC_138777.1:53489402-53609402 GCF_965119305.1 Pelophylax lessonae | reverse complement strand
GACGCAATAAAACCTGCGCAGCATTGGTCTCAGCAGAAGCAATAAAACTTGTGCAGCAATGGTCTCAGCAGACGCAATAAAACCTGAGCAGCATTGGTTTCCGTAGACACAATAAAACCTGCGCAGCATTGGTTTCCGTAGACGCAATAAAACCTGCGCAGCATTGGTCTCCGCAGACCAAATAAAACCTGGGCAGCATTGGTTTCCGTAGACGCAATAAAACCTGCGCAGCATTGGTTTTCGTACACGCAATAAAACCTGCGCAGTATTGGTCTCCGCAGACCAAATAAAACCTGGGCAGCATTGGTTTCCGTAGACGCAATAAAACCTGCGCAGCATTGGTTTCCGTAGACGCAATAAAACCTGCGCAGCATTTGTCTCCGCAGACGCAATAAAACTTGCGCAGCATTGGTCTCAGCAGACGCAATAAAACCTGCGCAGCATTATTCTCCACAGATGCAATAAAACCTGCGCAGTACTGGTCTTGGAAGACGCATTAAAACCTGCACAGCACTGGTTTCGGCAGACGCAATAAAACCTGCGCAACACTGGTCTCAGCAGATGCAATAAAATCTGCACAACACTGGTCTCAGCAGATGCAATAAAACCTGCGCAGCACTGGTCTTGGCAAACGCAATAAAACCTGTGCAGCACTGGTCTCAGCAGACGCAATAAAACCTGCGCAGCATTGGTCTCAGCAGATGCAATAAAACCTGCGCAGCATTGGTCTCCGCAGACGCAATAAAACCTGCGCAGCATTGGTCTCGGCAGACGCAGTAAAACCTGCGCAACACTGGTCTCAGTAGACGCAATAAAACCTGCGCAGCATTGGTCTCAGCGGACGCAATAAAAACTGTGCAGCAGTGGTCTCAGCGGACGCAATAAAAACTGCGCAGCATTGGTCTCAGCGGACGCAATAAAAACTGTGCAGCATTGGTCTCAGCGGATGCAATGACTTCGCAGCATTGGTCTCAGTATTAGTAAACCCCTCTCCCCACAATGGCAGTCAAATATAACCCCCCACCACGTTAGTACTCAGTGGCATTAAAAGTTACCCCCATTGGTCATAGAAGTGTGATGTAACCCCTCCCCCCCTGTATTAATGATCTGTGGCAGTGAAAAGACTTTAACCACTTCAGGTCCGGAAGGTTTACCCCCCTTCATGGCCAGTGATACGGCACTGTGTTACATTGTGGCTGCCAAATCGGACACTTTTTTGGGAACCAGTGACACTAAAACAATGATCAGTGCTAAAAAAAGATGCAATTACACTGGCAGGGAAGGGGTTAACATCAGGGGCGATCAAAGGGTTAAATGTGTTCCCTGGGAGTGCTTGCTAACTGTGTGGGGGAGGAGCTTTGACTGGAGAAGACAGATCTGCTTAGTAGAAACACAGATCTCCACCTTCCCCTCTCACAGAGCGGTGATCTGCCTTGTTTACATTTGCAGATTGCCGTTCTGCCCCTGGAGAACGATCGCCGGGTGCCGCCAGACCCGCTGATTGGCTCAGTGAGAGGGGGTTGCCGGCGGGCAAGGCCCGGGCATAGAGATGAAATACAGGTACGTGATTTGGCCCTGCCGCAGTATATGTACGTGGGGCGGTCTGGAAGCGGTTAAAGCTTGCCATTCACTGATTGGTCCGCTGACATCTGGCTATTTGGGGTCGCGGGTGGAATCATCGCAATTCTAAATCGCACTGCAATCCTGAGAAAAGGAAAAAGGAGCCGATTGGCTGCGATTGTCACTCGGCAAACCGCATTGTGCGCAGCTTGTCACCCACGAGAAGCCATTGTTCCTTTTTTAGTGACAAGCAGATTGACGTGCGTTTCTTTTGCGCGGCAAAACTGCACGGCGTTTGAGGTGACATTAGAAATGAATGGCATAGGAAGACGCGCGGTGCGCTTTGCCAGGATGGCGGTGCAATTTAGAAAAGCGCCAATTCCACCCACAAACCCAAAATCACCAGATGAGAGCGACATCATCACCACACTGGCAGCACCCCGCACCCCCCCCCCGACATCATCACCACACTGGCAGCACCCCCCCCCCGACATCATCACCACACTGGCAGCACCCCCCCCTCGACATCATCACCACACTGGCAGCACCCCCCCCCCCCCGACATCATCACCACACTGGCAGCACCCCCCCCCCCGACATCATCACCACACTGGCAGCACCCCCCCCCCCCCCCGACATCATCACCACACTGGCAGCACCCCCCCCCCCCGACATCATCACCACACTGGCAGCACCCCCCCCCCCGACGTCATCACCACACTGGCAGCACCCCCCCCCCCCGACATCATCAAGACACTGGCAGCACCCCCCCCCCCCCGACATCATCACCACACTGGCAGCACCCCCCCCCCCCGACATCATCACCACACTGGCAGCACCCCCCCCCGACACCATCACCACACTGGCAGCACCCCCCCCCTGACATCATCACCACACTGGCAGCCCACCCCCCCGCCTGTCCCACAAGACAGGAAAACTATGAGCTGTACCCTGATTGTATATATGGGGGGGGGGGTCCTTACACTTCATTCAGATTATGATATGGAGGGATGGGGGGGGGTGAAGATGAGAAAGATAGAAAGATGATGGGGGGGGGGGAGATGGGGGGGGGGAGAAAAAGATGAAGGGGGGATAGATGGAGGGGGCTCTCAGCTGTGGCCTGATGGAGGGGGGGGGGGACTGGTAGACACAGACTGGGGGGGGGGGGGGGGTTCTCAGCTGTGGCCTGATGGAGGGGGGGGACTGGTAGACACAGACTGGGGGGGGCTCTCAACTGTGGCCTGATGGAGGAGGGGGGGGACTGGTAGACACAGACTGGGGGGGGGTTCTCAGCTGTGTCCTGATGGAGGGGGGGGGACTGGTAGACACAGACTGGGGGGGGGGGGGGTTCTCAGCTGTGGCCTGATGGAGGAGGGGGGGGGACTGGTAGACACAGACTGGGGGGGGGGGGGTTCTCAGCTGTGGCCTGATGGAGGGGGGGGACTGGTAGACACAGACTGGGGGGGGGGTAGAATGAGGCCTTTCCTCACCACCCCCGACTCTCCTTCTCTCTGTCCTCCTCACCTGCACAGCTGTGCTCTCCCCGGCCGCCTTTTCTGCTGCCCTGGGGCCGTTTCTCTCACTCCCCCCCACACAGACAGTCTGTAGGCCAAACTCTCATAGGAATTCATAGAGCAAAGATGGCCGCCGGAGCATAGCAACCGTTGCCAGGGAAGGGAGACATCTATGGTGATGAGCGGTATTACAGCTGTACAACATATTGCCATCTGGGGGCCGAATTTAAGAATAACCATTAAAATAACCCAGTACTGTATAATTCTATGTCAAATCAATAAAATGATATAAAATTTATATGGGTCCTGTGTTGTATGACAGTTGGTGTCACCCGCTGTTGTTTACATAAGGCAGAGGCTGTCCTCAGTCACTTCTCCTCTGCGAGTTGATGGAGTGACATTGCCTGAGCTTTGCTCCTGCGATTCACTGCAATTTACTGCGACTGACTGCGAATAACTGCGATTCTTATCATTTTTATTGCTATTTATCGCTATTACTATCATATAATCTATAGTATTGTTATTATTATTATATATTTTTAGCCGTTTTCAGGTACACGGGCATCCAATACCAACAGGATGCCCCGACCTTCCCGTCCCAGATCCCGTCACAGGCGCTCCCGTCAGGAAGGCGAAGAGTCACCAATCGCCCATCGGACACGGTCCAGAGCGCAACGTCAGCGGAGACAGGAGGACGTGCCCATCGACAGGAGTCGTTCGCCAAGAGACCGCAACAGGGCTGCTGAACACCACCCACCACCGCCGCCACCGCCGCCACCACCACCACCGGCCATGGAGCGGCGCGGTGAGGAGCAGGTGATTTGTACCATTTGTCTTTCAGGTTATGAAGATGGAGAAGACACCAGGATTCTGACCTGCGCTCACCAATTCCACGCCGGCTGTATCCAACAATGGCTTCAGGAAAGCGCAACCTGTCCACTGTGCCGCGCTGCTTTTCCTATCCCGCAACAGCCGCACCAATTACCCTTTGACATTGAAGAGCAGATCAATAACTGGTTTGACTTTGATGTTGAGGGTGATGAGAATGGTAATGTATATGACTCTGACATTGAAGAGGAAATCGAGTACAGGTTAGTGTCCGAGGTTGATGAAAATGGTGATCTGTATCTGCTTTTCTCCCTGTAGAGTAACATATTTTTAAAATTGTATAAATATAGAAGTATATTAATGTATAGTATAACAGATATTTTATTTTTATACAGGATGCTTGTAGTAGTAGTGGCAATGGTTTGTGCTTTGAAATGTTTTTTCTTTTTAATGTATAAATGTAATTATATAGCATGTATTTTCTCTTTATACAGCAAGCTTATAGTAGTTTTATAGTAGTTTATATTAAGAAAAAAAAAAAAAAAACCCAAAAAAAACAAAAAAAAATTGTATAAATATATAAAGTATAAATGTATAGTATAACAGATCTTTTCTTTTTTATACAGGACATTTATAATAGTTGTAATATTGGTAGTGATTTATGTTTGACAACAAAAATTTATATAAATGTATAACATATATTTCTTCTTTATACAGGATGCTTAAGAGCCGGTTCAAATTAGCGCGACTTGTCAGCATGACAAGTCGCGCTCCCTCGCGGTCCATTGACCGCTACAGGACCCGTTCTAATAGGAGCGACACAAGTCGCTCCGACTTAGAAAAAGGGTCCTGTACTATTTCGGGGCGACCTCGGATCGACTTGCATAGACTTCAATTATGTGAAGTCCCTGCAAGTCGCTCCGAAGTCATGGTTGTGGTGCAATGTAATGCACAAGTCGCCCCCAAAGTAGTAAGGAGTCGTGTCGCCTCAGTGGGAACCGGCTCTTAAGTAGTTTGATACTAGTTTAAAAAACAAGAAAAACAAAGAAAAAATTGTATAAATATAGAAGTATAAGGCCCCGTTCACATTGGGGCGATGCTGCTTCCCGGGGCGACCACACAGGTCGTGGCGCGCTGTTCGCACCGGGACCTCAGAGCGGCCGGCACGGACTTCATAACATTGAAGTCTATGCAGGTCGCTCCGGGTCGCCACAAAGAAGCTCGGGACCCTTTTTCTAAGTCGGAGCGACTTGTGTCGCTCCTATTAGAACGGGTCCACAGCTTCTCTATGCCAGGCGACCTACGGCGACCTGTCAGGCGACAGTGTGAATGGGGGCTAAGTGTCGGTTCACACTAGGGCGACAAGACTTCGGGCGACTAATGCAGTCGCCTGTGCGCCGCGACTTCGGCGCGGCTTGCAACAACTTCACATAATGGAAGTCAATGTAGGTCGCTCCGACTTTGCAAAAAAAAGGTGCAGGAACCTTTTTCTAAGTCAGAGCGACTTGAGTCGCTCCTATTTGAATAGTTACAATTGCACAGCACGGTCCGCTACTTGTCAGGTGACCAAGTCGTCTGAGTGACAAGTCGGCACAGTGTGAACCGGCACTTAATGTATAATATAACAGATATTTTCTATTTATACAGGATGCTTGTAGTATTGGAAATGGTTTATGCTTTAAATTTTTTTTTTTAAATGTATAAATGTAATTATATAACATGTTTCTTCTCTTTATACAGCATGTATGTAGTAGTTTTATAGTAGTTATTTAAAAAAAAAAAACAAAAAAACAAAAATAAATTGTATAAATATATAAAGTATAAATGTAGAGTATAACAGATATTTTTTTTCTATACAGGGTACTTGTAGTAGTTGTAGTAATGGTAGTATTTATGCTTGTAGTGGTGTTATAGTAGTTGATGTTTTGAAAAACCCCCACCACCCCCCCCCCCAAAAGAAAATTGGATAAATATAGAAGTATATATGTATAACATAACATATATTTTCTTTTTATACAGTATGCTTGTAGTAGTAGTAATGGTTTATGCTTAAGAGCGTCAATTTTGCAAAAATAACAATATTTTTCACTTTTTTTTATATGAAATTCCCCCCAAAGAAATGTAAAAATCTAAATTTTTTAACATTTTTGGCCAATTTGTTTTCTGCTACATATGTTTGGTAAAAAAAAAAAAAAATCGCAAAAAGCGTATTTTGATTGGTTTGCGCAAAAGTTATTGCGTTTACTAACTAAGGGAAAGATTTCTGTCATTTTTGGTGTTTTTTTTTTTGCGGTACTGCGACATTGCGGCGGACAGATCGGACCCTTGACTGACATTTTTGACACTTTTGGGGTTACCAGTGACATTACTGCAGTAATCAGTGCTATACATATGCACTGTTACTGCAAAATGACACTGGCAGGGAAGGGGTTAACTTTATTGGGGGAGGAGGGGTTAAGTGTGTCCCTAGGGGCGTGCTTCTTACTGTGATTGGACATGGCTACTGGTGTAGGAACAGTGATCAACGGTCCTACATAGTAGAACCGTATGATCACCATTCCTACACAGGGGAGAATGACAGGCGGCTTGTGTACATCAGCAGCCTGCCTTTCTCCCTTCACGGCGGACGATCGCGAGTGACCGGCGGACATCGGGTCCGCCGGTCACACGCACGGACTTCCCAGGGAACGAGCCGGGGCGGGCGCGCGCTCGCCTGCTATTGGCTCACAAGCAAGTGACAGGCTAGTGACGTACCGGTACGTCACTTTGCCTGGCCGGGGCTGACCGCCGCAGTATATGTACTTGCAGCAGTCAGCAACCGGTTAAACAAGACGATTCGGCACGGTATTTCTTTAACGAACAATTGCACGGTCGTGCGGCGCTGTACCCAAATAAAATTGATGTCCTTTTTTTTCCCACAAATAGAGATCTCTTTTGGTGGTATTTGATCACCTTTTTATTTTTTTTTGCGCTATAAACAAAAAAAGAGCGACAATTCTAAAAAAAAAAAACTATATTTTTCACTTTCTGCTGTATAACATTCCCCCCCCCCCCCCCAAAATTTAAAAATCAATTTTTTTCATCATTTTAAGCCAATTTTTATTCTGCTACATATTTTTGATAAAAAAAGTCCAATAAGAGTATTTTGATTGGATTGCGCAAACGTCATCACGTCTACAAACCAGGGGAAAGAGTAATGTCATTTTTATTTATTTATTTTTTAAATAGTAATGGCGGTGATCAGCGATTTTTAGCGGGACTGCGACATTGCAGTGGACAGATCGGACCCCAAACTGACATTTTTGAGACTTTTGGGACATTACTACAGTAATAAGTGCTAAAAATAGGCACTGTTGCTGTAATAATGACACTTGGAGGGAAGGGGTTAACCCAGGGGTGATCAAAGGGTTCAGTGTGAGCCTAGGGAGTGTTTTCTAACTGGGGGGGGGGGGTAATATCAACACAGAGACCTGTGCTCCTAAGTAGCAGGAACACAGGGGCTCTGTGTTGATAGCAGAGAGAACAACATTCTTCGGTGTTTTTCTCAACAGCAGACCACCATTCTCTCTTCACAGGGAGCGATCGTGGGTGCCCGGCGGCAATTGTGGCAGCTGGCCCCACGCCTCGGCTTCCCCGCTGGCGAGTGGACGCGGGCGAGGGACACCAGGCCCTGGAAATTATGTTTTACATGTACAGGACATTGCCAGCGTGGGACCTCAGAAGAGGAGGTTGGGGGCCGCTCTGTAAAAAACCATTGCACAGAGAAGGTAAGTATAACATGTTTGGTATTTAAAAAAAAAAAAAAATGCACAACTTCCATCTACCTGATGGCACCTGCCTTGCTGGTCCCAGGTTCGCTGATAGGGACGAAGCCTATAACACTTTAACAGAAAAGGGAGATAAGGACACAAAAAATTTGCTCACTCTTACCCACATATACCAACTTGTGGCATCCATCCCAAATAACATAGAATGCATACACAAATCCTGTAACAGGATTTGACAGAGGGGCGGGGGAAGGGATGTTGTGATGCCGGAAAAGTATATATATGCACTCTAAATGTCTAAAAAAATATTTATTAAATACATCAATAAATGAACAAACAAAAACATTCTAATGATAATACAGATCATCAAAAATCCATGACAATAAATACATGACAAATTTATTAAAATTCACATTAGGAGGATATCGACAGCGTGGGCGCCAAGCAACACGTATGGCACAATGGAAGTTTATTGGTTCAGGATGCAGACCCTACGCGTTTCAACTTTTTGAGAAGTCTTCTTCAGGGGCAATATCGATCCTTCAAACTCCTTATGGACTCGACCTGTACATATAATAAGCAGGCGAGCAAATAATCCATACAATACATGAATATAAAATAGGCCATAACAATATACAAAATATCCAACAACACAATTATATATAAGACTGAAGCACTTATTTACTAGACAGTCCTCCAAAGCAAATTCCCTAATTATAAAAGAAAGAACGATGTACAATGCATTGGCTGTACGCAGATGGACGACCCCGGGACAACCCAACTGCACGAGTCCAAATGAGGGTCCACGAGGGGCAAGGCATAAAATGGATGGAGAGAATCCTAGCAAAAAACAAATATAAAGTATAAAGCCATAGAGTACAATAGTGGTCACAGAAAAGCACCTAATAGCAGGGGCAAGTATAAAAAGGATGATATATATCTATGAACTAGGCCACCTATATATTTACCTTAAGGCAAGGCCCAGTTAGGGATCAGTGTGTCCACAGTCCAACAAAAAACTTAGCCGCCAGAGTGGAGGCTTGGTGACACAAAAGATAGCTGTAACCAATTCTCCTTTCTGCAGATAAAAAAGAGAAACAATAGTCCCCAAACAGGGGGAAAAAAGGAACTATCAGTGATGTATTAAAGTAAAATTAATTCCATTAAATAGAGGTAGCATAGCAGATAAAAAAATGATAAGGGCTATCTAAGATATCATATAATTACCTCCACACCGTCACACAGCAAGCGTACCTCCCAGCTGAAGCAAGGGGATGACCCTACCTGTCAGGTGTGGAGGTATATAGGGAAGGGGGAGGCCACCCCCACAGAAAGTGGACCAATCCCCACAGTGTCTCCAATGAATGGGATTTCCGGTGGCCCCAAAGGCAAGACCGGAAAATAGGAAACCCACCGAAATGACACCTCCAAGCCCCAACCCACAAGAGAAGGGGCTACATGTGCCGGGTGGAACCCAGTTGGCACGGAGCAAGCTAGAGCCCCCACAAGAAGTCCTGTGGGAAGGACACATTTGCTAATCTTTTTCCCTTCTACTGGGTGGCAACCCACCATGCAGATTCTGGGTTCAATAATGGGCACAGGGAGCCTGGAAAAAATGGCTACAGAACATGTGGGGGACCAGCATTTTCTGGGGTATGCAAAAGTGATCTGGCAGACGCACTTCTTTTTTTTTACACTTTACATTTTTTTTCTTAACTTTTTATTTCATCCCATGGGGACAAAAAGTTCCCTTTGTGATACATGTAGGATGACAGGTTCTCTTTAACCACTTAAGCCCCGGAAGATTTTACACCCTTCCTGACCAGGGCCTATTTTGCGATTCGGCACTGCGTGACTTTAACGGACAATTGCGCTGTCGTGTGACGCTGTACCTAAACAAATTTGACATGCTTTTTTTCCCACAAACAGAGCTTTATTTTGGTGGTATTTGATCACCTGTGCGATTTTTTGATCATGCGCTATAAACAAAAAAAGAGCGTCAATTTAGCAAAAATAACAATATTTTTCACATTTTTTTATATGAAATTCCCCCAAAAAAATGTAAAAATCAACATTTTTTTAACATTTTCGGCCAATTTGTTTTATGCTACATATGTTTGGTAAAAAAAAAAAAAATCGCAAAAAGCGTATTTTGATTGGTTTGTGCAAAAGTTATCGCGTTTACTAACAAAGGGAAAGATTTTTGTCATTTTTGTTGTTTTTTTTTTTAACGAGTAATGGCGGCGATCTGCGATTTTTTTTTTTTTGCGGGACTGCGACATTGCGGCGGACAGATCGGACCCTTGACTGACATTTTTGATACCTTTGGGGTTACCAGTGACATTTCTACAGTAATCAGTGCTATACATATGCACTGTTACTGTAAAATGACACTGGCAGTGAAGGAGTTAACTGTATTGGAGAGGGAGGGGTGAAGTGTGTCCTAGGGGCGTGTTTCTAACTGTCATTGGATGTGGCTAGTGGTGTAATAGCACAGAGCAAAGGTCCTACATAGCAGGACTGACTGATCTGTGCTTTTACACAAGGGAGAATGACAGGCGGCTTGTTTACATTAGCCGCCTGCCTTTCTTCCGCCTGCCTTTCTTCCGGTGTAACGGACGATCCAAAGTGCCCGGCGGACCCGATGGGGGGGTCCGTGACCGCGCAGGCTAGCAACGTAGCCCTACGTCGCTTTGCCTGTGAGGGACTGACTGCCGACGTAAATAGTCATGCGGCGGTCGGCAAGCAGTTAAGGAGACATCAGGTGTCTAAAACAGTGCTTCTCAACCTTTTTTCAGTCAATGCACACTTTAAAATTTTGCACAATCTTGAGGCACATATGGGCAACCCAACATTAGAGGGGATTTATTCCTCCACCTTTGGAAGCTGGTACTGGCTAGTATTCTAGTATTTATCTTCTCCCTCACTTTCTCTCCTTCTCTTTGCCAACATGACCAAAGTGCTGACAGAGAGGGGCAAACAAGGATGCTGTGCAGGTGCCCGATGTCCATCCTTATCATATGATGCTGTTGTTAGGATGCCAGTGGCTGATCCGTATGGTGCTCAAAGTTATAATGCTGCACAATCAAACCTGTGGCTTTGAGTCACAAAAAAGCTGCCTTGATGGCAATTTTTAGGCATTTTGCCAAAGCACTCCTGAAGAACCCAAAATGCACACCAGGGTGCCATGGAACCAGATTAAAAATGGCTGGTCTAAAAGACACATGTCCTCCAATGAAATAAAAGAGTGCAGATTGCATTCTATTTGTTTTTTGTTTTTTTCTCTAGCTATATTGGCTAGGGAAAGTGACATAAGGACCCGAAAGTGACATTTTACATGTAATTTCTGGGTCATTACCAGGAAGAGAAGATCAGCAAATGGATGTTCACTGATCTCCCTCCTATCTACCCATTGGCACCCACCATGCTGGTCTCAGGTTTTTCGATGGTCGTGGAGTCTAGAAATCCGGTGGATGTGGAGCCAAGATTGCTGGCGTGGGACCCCAGAAGAGAAGATTTAGGGACCATCTATGCAATACCATTGCAAAGAGAAGATAAGTATAACATACATGTATCAAACACAAGGCCTGTGGGCCAAATCCAGCCCACCAGGCCAAAATATGTGGCCCTCTCACTTCTCCTGCAGCTATGACACCTCCCTTATCCTGGCGCGCACCTTGTCTCAACAGTCGGCAACAAAAGGAGGAAAGAACTCCTCTGCCAGATCCTGTGCTTCTCTGTGCAGCTGTGGACAGGCTTGTCTCTGGCCTCACATGTCAGCAGTCACCAGCTTAGAGTTGGATAGAGTCTTCCTACAGATCCTGCACCTCTGTGTGCAGCCACTGCACCCTCCCTTGGTCTCAGCATTTAGCAGACTTCAGCAGCTGATAGCCCATCTCTGTTCCTCCTCCAGACCCTGCACTTTCTGCTTCCCAGCTCTGCCCCAGCTTCTTCTTGGAAGCAGCACATGGTAAGGGGGTGCAATGTGATGTAAGGGTGGGTGGGGGACACTTGTCTTATGATGGGAGGATGAGCAGACTCTTCACATCTGATGTAAAGGTGGGGGGGGGAGGGGGGGGAGCTCTGGATATCTAGTCTTACAGATAAAACCGGCCCTTTTGGAGCAACTATAATGCTGATACAACCCTGGTATAACATCTTTAGTATTTTAAGAAAAAGAAAAAAAACCCCACCATGCACGTTCTTGGTTTACTGATGGGCGCACAGAGCCCGGAAAAAATGAAGAAGAAGCATCTGAGGGGGACCAGTATTTTCCGGGGTATGTGGAAGTGATGTGATGGAAGCGCTTGGGTATAACTTACACTTACACTTTTTTACATTTTCTTCTAAATGGGGACAAAAAATCCCCTATGTGCTGAATCTTTGGTGACATGATCTCTTTACCAAGACATTACGGGTCTAAAAGACCCATGATAAGCACACAAATGTTCACAACTCTTCCTCTCCACCCATTGGCACCCGCCATGCAGGTTCTGGGTTCACAGATAGGCAAATGAAGCCTGGAAAAAATGGCATCAGAGCATGTGGGGGAGGGGGGGGGGCATTTTCTGGGGTATGCGGACACGAACTGGCAGAAGTGCTTGGGTGTAAAATTTTTTTCTTTTACAGTTCTTTATGAAACTTTTTATTTTCCCATCACATGGGGACAAAAGTCCCCTAGGTGATGCATTTTTGGTGACAGGTTTTCTTTAATGAGACATTAGGGGTCTCACCTGCCATCAATGATTTTATTTTCCTCTATACAGTGGCACCCATCATGAAGGTGCCATTGGGATCACCAATAGCCACATGGAGCCTGGAAAAAATGGCAAACGTAGCATGTGGAGGGGGTACTTTTCTGAGGCATGTGAAAGCGATCCAGTGGAAGAGCTTGGGTGTAACTTTAATTATTTATATTTTTTTTAATGAACTTTTTATACAGAAAGTCCCCTATGTCATGTATTTTTGGTGACTGGTTCTCTTTAATGACACATCAGGAGTCAAAAAGAGCCCTGATGTCTCACCTATTCTTCAATGAAAGATTGCACTCATCCATTTTTTTTCTATAACCATATTTGCCAGGAATTCAGAAGTGACGTTTTAGATGTCGCTTTTGGGTTATCACCGGAAGGGGAGATCAACAAACAGACATTGCTGATCTCCCTCTCATCTACCTGGTCCCAGGGTTTCTGATGGGCATGGAGCCTGGAAACCTGTTGGAGGAGGACCTCAGATAACCAGTGGGGGACCCCAAATGAGGAGTTTCAGGGCCGCTCAGTGCCATACCATTGCACGCAGGAGGTTAGTATAACATGTTTGTTATTTTAATTTAAAGAAAAACTTTACAACCGCCTTAACAGGAAAGGGAGTTAAGCAAAAAGACATTCGCTGATCTTCTTCTCATCTACACGGTGGCACCCACCATGCAGGTACTGGGTTCACTGATTCATTTTACGGAGTATCTGGATATGTTTCGGCGGAAGCACTTTTGTGTAACTAATTTTTTTACACTTCTAAAAAATGTTTTCTAAACTTTTTTCCATCACATGCAGGCACAGTCTCCTATGTGATGCATTTTTGGTGACAGGTTCTCTACAATGAGACTTCAGACCCCCCCCCCCCCCAATAAAACAAATAGGGTGCAGATTGTGCTTCACTAGCTTCTTTCCCAGTCATACTGGCTAGGGAAAGAGATATCAGGACCCAGAAGTAGCACTTTACTTGTCACTTCCAGATATTTAATAGGAAAGGGAAGTTAGTAAAGCGACGTTCGATGATCCCCCCCCCCCCCCTCTACCCAGTGGCACCCATCATGCCTGTCCTGATGACATCATGATGGGCAATGGAGACTTGAAAAAATGACAAAGGCATGTGTGGGGGAAAACTGTAACACATATTTGGTGACATGTTCTCTTTAACAAGACATCACTGGTCTAAAACCCATGATAAGCAAACAAATGTTCATTGACCTTCATCCCCTTTACCCGGTGGCACTCAACATGCAGGTTCTGGGTTAACGGATAGGCATATGGAGCCCGGGAAAAATAGCCACAGAGCATGTGGGGGGGGGGGGGATTTTCTAGGGTATTCGATTTATTGAGTTTATGTTCTGCTCTTACTGTTGTTACTGTGTTGTATTGTTAACCATTGTTTGCTTTGCAGGAACGCCATTCGGCTGCAGCACTCATCTGTTTATTCTGACAGCAACAGGGTTTGATTTCAGAATACATAAATCAGTGACTGTAGCGCTGTAGGAAGTGATTTCACCACCACAGTTAAAAAAGAGCGTATATGCCGAAGCATGGGGGCTGGGGTGGTCAGAGGGTGGATCGCCCCTATGCTTTGGCATATATTTTTTACTCTTTTTTGCACAGATTGCAATAAAAACATACAAAAAAAAATATTGCATGTATGCCCAACAAGAATCAGCAACGTACTGCTACGTCTCTGGACTTTGAGTGGTTATACCGGGATGATGCCTACACCTGAAGGCATCATCCCGGTATAACCACTCAAAGTCCAGAGACGTAGCAGTACGTTGCTGGTTCTTGTTGGGCATACATGCAATTTTTTTTTTTCTTTTTAGTGGGTTTTTTTTCAGCTGGTGGTTGGCTTACGTGTAAAGCAATCCTAGCGTTTAATTAGCCGCTAGACTGCTTTTACAAGCAGTGGAAGGGGACATTCCTCCCCCCCCCCCCTCCGGCCACCTTCCACAGATTTCTTAGGCTCTCCTGTCCCACTGGGGAACCTGAGAAAGCAGCCGGTGGTTCTACCAGCTGACCATAGAGCTGATGGGAAACCGGAATGGCTCCAATCATCTCCGTGGCCTAAGAAACCAGAAGCTACAAGCATTTCATCACTTCAATTTAGCCCGATATAAACAGCACCATTTTAGAATGGAAACAGCAGACCACCGTTCTCTCTTCACAGGTAGCGATCGTGGGTGCTCGGCGGCAATTGTGGCTGCTGGCCCCGCGCCTTGGCTTCCCCGCTGGCGAGTGGACGCGGACGAGGGACACCAGGCCCTGGAAATTATGTTTTACATGTCCAGGAGATTGTCAGTGTGGGACCTCAGAAGAGGAGGTTGGGGGCCGCTCTGTAAAAAATAGAAGGTAAGTATACCATGTTTGTTATTTTAATACAAAAAAATAAAAAAATGCACAAATTCCATCTACCTGATGGCACCTGCCTTGCTGGTCCCAGGTTCGCTGATAGGGACAAAGTTTATTGGTTCAGGATGCAGACCACTTCGCGTTACAACTTTTTGAGAAGTCTTCCTCAGGGACAATATCGATCCTACAGACTCCTTATGGACTCGACCTGTACATATAATAAGCAGACGAGCAAATAATCCATACAATACATGAATATAAAATAGCACATAACAATATACAAAATAGCCAACAACACAATTATATAGAAGACTGAAGCACTTAGGTACTAGACAGTCCTCCAAAGAAAATGCACTAACTATTAAAGAAAGAACGATGTACAATGCGTTGGCTGTATGAAGACCCCGGGACAACCCAACTGCACGAGTCCAAACGAGGGACCACGAGGGGCAAGGCATAAAATGGATGGAGAGAATCCTAGAAAAAAAAAACAAATATAAAGTATAAAGCCATACAGAACAATAGTGGCCACAGAAAAGCACCTAATAGCAGGGGCAAGTATAAAGAGGATGATATATATGTATGAACTAGGCAACCTATAAATTTACCTTAACCACTTGCCGACTGCCTAACGCCGATCTACGTCGGCAGTCAGCCCCTCACAGGCAAAGTGACGTAGGGCTACGTCACTAGCTTGTGAGGGTCTAGGGAGCGAGCGAGCGTCCCCGGAGGCGCGCTCCCGCTCCCGCGTGGTCACGGACCCCCCCGCGCGTGTGACCGGCGGACCCGATGTCCGCCGGTCACTCGGCGATCGGCGGGGGAGAGGGAGAATGTCAGGCAGCTTGTGTAAACAAGCCACCTGTCATTCTCCTTGCTGTTAGGATACTGATCACTCGGATCTAGTATGTAGATCCGTTGATCAGTGTTCATACAGCTCAAGCCCCAGCCAATCACAGTAGAAAGCACGCCCCTAGGGATACACACAGCCCCTCCCTCCCAAATAAAGTTAACCCCTTCACTACCAGTGTATTTTTACAGTAACAGTGCATATATATAGCACTGATTACTGTAGAAATGTCACTGGTAACCCCAAAAGTGTCAAAAATGTCAGTCAAGGGTCCGATCTGTCCGCCCCAATGTCGCAGTACCGCAAAAAAAATCGCAGATCGCCGCCATTACACGTTAAAAAAAACAAAACAACAAAAATGACAGAAATCTTTCCCTTTGTTAGTAAACGCGATAACTTTTGCGCAAACCAATCAAAATACGCTTTTTGCGATTTTTTTTACCAAACATAGGTAGCATAAAACAAATTGGCTGAAAAAGTAAAAAAATTTTGATTTTTTAATTTTTTTTGGGGGGAATTTCATATAAAAAAATTTGAAAAATATTGCTATTTTTGCAAAATTGACGCTCTTTTTTTGTTTATAGCGCGTGATCAAAAAATCGCACAGGTGATCAAATACCACCAAAAGAAAGCTCTGTTTGTGGGAAAAAAAGGACGCCAAATTAGTTTAGGTACAGCGTCGCACGACCGCGCAATTGTCCGTTAAAGTCACGCAGTGCCGAATCGCAAAATACCCCCTGGTCGGAATGGGGGTAAAATCTTCCGGGGCTTAAGTGGTTAAGGCGGGGCCCAGTTAGGGAACAGTGTATCTACAGTCCAACCAAAAAACGTAGCCTCCAGAGTGGAGGCTTGGTGACACAAAAGATAGCTGTAACCAATTCTCCTTTCTGCAGATAAAAAAGAGAAACAATAGTCCCCAAAAAAGGGGGAAAAAAAAGGAACTATTATTATTATTAGTGATGTATTACAGTAACATTAATTCCATTAAATAGGGGTAGCATAGCAGATAAAAAAAGGATAAGATCTATCCGAGATATCATATAATTACCTCCACACCGTCACACAGCAAGCGTACCTCCCAGCTGAAGCAAGGGAATGACCCTACCTGTCAGGTGTGGAGGTATATAGGGAAGGGGGAGGCACCCCCACAGGAAGTGCACCAATCCCCACAGTGTCTCCAATGAAAGGGAGACTCCCATCCAGGTGCCTGTGATGGAGCAAAGAACTCCACCTGCCCCCCGCAGTGTTAACCCATCACATTGCGGGGCCGCCGACATAGGGCATCCATGGCAAAGAACAGAGGGACGGGCACTCGCTCCTGGAGAACAACGCAGTGGGAACAGCCGATGGTGCGGCCAATGACGCGTTCAGTGATGTCAGCCCAGAAGGGTGGAAGAGGAGCCGGGGCAGCCATGTGTGAAGAGGGCAGAGGGATGGAAAAAAACACTAGCACCGACACAGGTATCCGGTGGCCCCAAAGGGGAGATCTGAAAGTAGGAAACCCCCCGAAATGACACCTCCAAGCCCCAACCCACAAGGGAAGGGGCTACAATGTCCGGGAGGAACCCGGTTGGCACCGAGCAAGATAGACCGCCCACAAGAAGTCCTGTGGGAAGGACACATTTGCTGATCATCTTCCCTTCTACTGGGTGGCAACCCACCATGCAGATTCTGGGTTCAATAATGGGCCCATGGAGCCCAGAAAAAATGGTTACAGAACATGTGGAGGACCAGCATCTTCTGGGGTATGCAGAAGTGATCTGGCAGGCGTACTTTTTTTTACACTTTACATTTTTTTTCTAAACATTTTTTTCTCAACTTTTTATTTCATCCCATGGGGACAAAAAGTTCCCTTTGTGATACATTTTTGATGTCAGGTTCTCTTTAAGGAGACATCAGGTGTCTAAAACAGTGCTTCTCAACCTTTTTTCAGTCAATGCACACTTTAAAATTTTGCACAATCTCGAGGCATCCCATTCTAAAATGTAAAAAACTAAACTAAGCAGCAACATCTACACATATGGGCCACCCAACATTAGAGGGGATTTATTCCTCCACCTTTGCAAGCTGGTACTGGCTAGTATTCTAGTATTTATCTTCTCCCTCACTTTCTCTACTTCTCTTTGCCAACATGACCAAAGTGCTGACAGAGAGGGGCAAACAACAAGGATGCTGTGCAGGTGCCCGATGTCCATCCTTATCATATGATGTTGTTGTTAGGATGCCAGTGGCTGGTCCATATGGTGCTCAAAGTTATAATTCTGCACTATAAAACCTGTGGCTTTGAGTAACAAAAAAGCTGCCTTGATGGAAATTTGTAGGCATTTTCCCAAGGCACTCCTGAAGAACCTAAAAGGCACCCCAGGGTGCCATGGAACCAGATTGAAAAAGGCTGGTCTAAAAGACACATGTCATCCAATGAAATAAGAGTGCAGATTGCATTCTATTTGTTTTTTGTTTTGTTCTCTAGCTATATTGGCTAGGGAAAGTGACATAAGGACCTGAAAGTGACATTTTACATGCCCTTTCTGGGTCATTACCAGGAAGGGAAGATCGGCAAATGGATGTTCACTGATCTCCCTCCTATCTACCCATTGGCACCCACCATGCTGGTCTCAGGTTTTTCGATGGTCGTGGAGTCTAGAAATCCGGTGGATGAGGAGCCAAGATTTCTGGCGTGGGACCCCAGAAGAGAAGATTTAAGGACAATCTATGCAATACCATTGCAAAGAGAAGTTAAGTATAACATACATGTGTCAAACACAAGGCCTGTGGGCCAAATCCAGCCCACCAGGCCAAAATATGTGGCCCTCTCACTTGTCCTGCAGCTATGACACTTCCCTTGTCCTGGCCCGCATCTCCTCTGCCAGATCCTGTGCTTCTATGTGCAGCTGTGGACAGGCTTGTCTCTGCCCCCACATGTCAGCAGCTTAGAGGAGGAAAGAGTCTTCCTACAGATCCTGCACCTCTCTGTGCAGCCACTGCACCCTATAGCCTCCCTTGGTCTCAGCATTTAGCAGACTTCAGCAGCTGATAGCCCTTCTCTGTTCCTTCTCCAGACCCTGCACTTTCTGATTCCCAGCTCTGACCCAGCTTCTTCTTGGCAGAAGCACATGGTAAGGGGGTGCAATGTGATGTAAGGGAAGGTGGGGGACGCTTGTCTTATGATGGGAGGATGAGCAGACTCCTAACATCTGATGTAAAAGTGTGGCGGGGGGGGGGGGGGGTGCGGTGCCCTGGATATCTAGTCTTACAGATACAACCGGCCCTTTCACTGTAATTCTGATACAACCCTGGTATTACATCTTTAGTATTTTGAGAAAAAGAAAAAAAAACCCTTGCAGGTTCTTGGTTTACTGATGGGCGCACAGAGCCCGGAAAAAATGGAGAAGGAGCATCTGAGGGGGACCAGCATTTTCCGGGGTATGTGGAAGTGAAGTGATGGAAGTGCTTGGGTATAACTTACACTTTTTTACATTTTCTTCTAAATGTGGACAAAAAATCCCCTATGTGATGAATCTTTGGTGACATGTTCTCTTTACCAAGACATTACGGGTCTATATAAGCACACAAGTGTTCACAACTCTTCCTCTCCACCCAATGGCACCCGCCATGCAGGTTCTGGGTTCACAGATAGGCAAATGGAGCCTGGAAAAAATGGCATCAAAACATGTGGGGGAGGGGGGGGGGCATTTTCTGGGGTATGCAGACACAAACTGGCAGAAGTGCTTGGGTGTAAAGTTTTTTTCTTTTACAGTTCTAAATTAAACTTTTTATTTTTCCATCACTTGGGGACAAAAGTCCCCTATGTGATGCATTTTTGGTGACAGGTTCACTTTAATGAGACATTAGGGGTCTCACCTGCCATCAATGATTTTATTTTCCTCTACCCAGTGGCACCCATCATGCAGGTTCTGGGATCACCAATAGGCACATGGAGCCCAGAAAAAATGGCAACGGAGCATGTGGAGGGAGGGGACTTTTCTGAGGCATGTGAAAGCGATCCGGTGGAAGAGCTTGGGTGTAACTTTAATTTCTTACATTTTTTTTTATTTAACTTTTTATACAAAAAGTACCCTATGTCATGTATTTTTGGTGACTGGTTCTCTTTAATGACACATCAGGAGTCAAAAAGAGCCCTGATGTCTCACCTATTCTTCAATGAAAGATTGCACTCAGAACTCAGAAGTGACATTTTAGATGTCGCTTTTGGGTTATTACCGGAAGGGGAGATCAACAAACAGACATTGCTGATCTTCCTCTCATCTACCTGGTCCCAGGGTTTCTGATGGGCATGGAAACCTTATGGAGGAGGACCCCAGATAACCAGTGGGGGACCCCAAATGAGGAGGTTCAAGGCCGCTCAGTGCCTTACCATTGCATGCAGGAGGTTAGTATAACATGTTTGTTATTTTAATTTAAAAAAAATAAATACTTTACAACCGACTTAACAGGAAAGGGAGATAAGCAAATAGACATTCGCTGATCTTCTTCTCATCTACATGGTGGCATCAACCATGCAGGTACTGGGTTCACTGATAAGCACTTGAAGCCTGAAAAAATGGAAACAGTGCCTGTGAAGGGGGCACCGGCTTTTTATGGAGTATCTGGATATGATTCGGCGGAAGCACTTGGGTGTAACTAATTTTTTTACACTTTTAAAAAATGTTTTCTAAACTTTTTTCCATCACATGCAGGCAAAGTCTCCTAAGTGATGCATTTTTGGTGACAGGTTCTTTATAATTAGACTTCAGGGGTCTAAAAGACACCTAATGTCTTACCTGTCCCCACCCTTCCCCAATAAAACAAATAGGGTGCAGACTGTGCTTCACTAGCTTCTTTCCCTGTCATACTGGCTAGGCAAAGAGATACCAGGACTCAGAAGTAGCGCTTTACTTGTTACTTCCAGATATTTAATAGGAAAGGGAAATTAGTAAAGCGAAGTTCGCCGATTCCCCCCTCCCTCCTCTACCCAGTGGCACCCAACATGCCTGTCCTGGGTTTAATGATGGACAATGGAGACTTGAAAAAATGACAAAGCCATGTGTGGGGGAAAACGCCAGGTACCGGGGTATGTGGAGGTGATGCGACTGAAGCGCTTGGGTTTAACTTTAATTGTTTACACCTAAATTTTTTTTTTCCTAAACTTTTTCTTTTTCCATCATATGGGGACAGAAAGTCCCCTATGCAATACATATTTGGTGACATGTTCTCTTTAACAAGACATCATGGGTCCAAAAGACCCATGATAAGCAAACAAATGTTCATTGACCTTCTTCCAATTTACCTGGTGGCACCCACCATGCAGGTTCTGGGTTCACGGATGGGCATATGGAGCCCGGGAAAAAAAAAAAGCGACAGAGCATGTGGGGGGGGGGGGGGATTTTCTAGGGTATTCGATTTATTGAGTTTATGTTCTGCTCTTACTGTTGTTACTGTATTGTATTGTTAACCATTGTTTGCTTTGCAGGAATGCCATTCAGCTGCAGCACTGATCTGTTTATTCTGACAGCAACAGGGTTTGATTTCAGGATACCTAAATCAGTGAATGTAGCGATGTAGGAGGTGATTTCACCACCGCAGTTAAAAAAGAGCGTATATTCCGAAGCATGGGGGCTGGGGTGGTCAGAGGGTGGATCGCCCCTATGCTTTGGCATATATTTTTTACTCTTTTTTTGCATCGATTGCAATATAAAACAAACAAAAAAAAACAAACCATTGCATGTATGCTGAACAAGAACCAGCAACGTACTGCTACGTCTATGGACTTTGAATGGTTATACCAGAATGATGAATGCAGGTGTAGGCATCATCTTGGTTGGTTTTTTTCAGCTGGTGGTTGGCTTTCGTGTAAAAGCAATACTAGCGTTTAATTAGCCGCTAGACTGCTTTTACAAGCAGTGGGAGGGGACATTCCTCCCCCCCTTGGGCCACATTCCACGGTTCTCTCTGGCTCTCCTGTCCCACCGGGGAACCCGAGAAAGCAGCCGGTGGTTCTACCAGCTGACCATAGAGCTGATGGGAAACCGGAATGGCTCCTATCATCTCTGTGGCCTAAGAAACTGGAAGCTACAAGCATTTCATCACTTCAGTTTAGTTTGTGAAAGCATGTTATCACACCGATCTTGGTGTGGTCAGATGCTTTAAGGGCAGAGGAGAGGTCTAGAGTCTAATAAATCCCAAATTTTTCAAAAAAGGTGTACTTGTCACTATCTAAAAAAAGAAAGGTACAGTGTAAAAATAATAAATACATTTAAAAAACAAAGGTGAACGCAAGCATCGATCTCGTTTCGTATGTAAACAGCAATTGCACCATACATGCAAGGTATCACTGCAAACGTCAGATTGAGGGCAGTAATTCTAGCACTAGACCACCTCTGTCAATCTGAAGTGGTAACCTGTAAACCTTTAAAAAATGTACATAGTTTGTTGCCGCTGCGTGAACATGCCCAATTTTAAAGCATGTCGTGGTTGGTATCTACAGTATCTCATAAAAGTGAGTACACCCCTTTTACATTTTTGTAAAACTTTTATTATATCTTTTCATATGGCAACACTAAAGAAATTAAACTTTGCTACAATATAAAGTAGTGAGTGTACAGCTTGTATAACAGTGTAAATGTCCTGTCCCCTCAAAATAACTCAACACACAGCCATTAATGTCTAAACCGCAGGCAACAAAAGTGAGTACACCCCTAAGTGAAAATATCCAAACTGGGCCCAAAGTGTCAATATTTTGTGTGGCCACCATTATTTTCCAGCACCGCCTTAACCCTCTTGGGCATGGAGTTCACCAGAGCTTCACAGGTGGCCACTGGAGTCCTCTTCCACTCTTCCATTAAGACATCACTGAGCCGGTGGATGTTGGACACCTTGCACTCCCCCACCTTCTGTTTGAGGATGTTCCACAAATGCTCAATAGGGTTTAGGTCTGGAGACATGCTTGGCCAGTCCATCACCTTTACCCTCAACTTCTTTAGCAAGGCAGTTGTGGTCTTGGAGGTGTGTTTGGGTTCGTGATCATGTTGGAATACTGCTCTGCTGCCCAGTCTTCAAAGGGAGGGGACCATGAGGATGTGGAAACCTTACAAAAAGACCAAAACAAATAATAGGGTGGACATCTACATGGCAAATGAGGTTTAATGTTGAAAAATGTAAGGTAATGCATTTCGGTGGCAGAAATATGAACGCAAGTTACTCACTAGGGGGAGAGCCTTTCGGGAAATCTAAGATGGAAAAGGACCTTGGGGACCTAGTAGACAACAAGCTCAGCAATGGCATGCCCTGTCAAGCTGCTGTAAGCAAAGCCAACAGAATATTGGCATATATTAAAAAGGGGATTCACTCCAGAGATAAAACGATAATTCTCCAACTCTACAAGACTCTGGTCCGGCCATATCTGGAGTATGCCATCCAGTTCTGGGCACCGGTCCTCAGGAAGGATGTGCTGGATCTGGAGAGAGTCCAGAGAAGGGCAACAAAGCTAATAAAGGGACTGGAGTTTCTCAGCTATGAGGAAAGACTGCAAGCTTTGAACTTATTCTCTCTGGAGAAGAGACGCTTGAGAGGGGATATGATATCAATGTACAAATTCTGTACCGGTGACACTAGCATAGGGAACAAACTATTCAGTGAAAGGGAATATAAAAGGACTCGCGGCCATTCACTAAAATTAGAAGAGAAGCGGTTTAACCTTAACCACTTTAGCCCCAAGCCCATTTTTGACACATTTTGTTCACAAGTTAAAATCAGTATTTTTTGCTAGAAAACTACTTAAAACCCCAAACATTATACATATTTTTTTTCAAAGACTCTGGAGAATAAAATGGCGGTCATTGCAATATTTTTTGTCACGCGGTATTTGCGCAGCGGTCTTTCAAAAGACATTTTTTTTTAAAAATTCAGAAAAATTACATTTCACTGCATTTAAAAAAACTAAACAGTAAAGTTAGCCCATTTTTTTGTATATTATGAAAGATGATGTCACGCCGAGTAAATAGATACCCAACATGTTACGGTTTAAAAATGCGCACACCCGCAGAATGGCGACAAACTACGGTCAATAAAAATCTCCATAGGCGACGCTTTAAAAATGTTTAACGGTTACCAGTTTAGAGTTAGAGTGTAGCTTTTTTTAATTATTGCTCTCACTCTCGCGATCGCAGTGATACCTCACATGTTTGGTTTTATTTCATTTGCAGCGCGACTTCCATATACGTTTTCTTTTGTGCGCGAGCTTACGGGGACGGGGGCAGCTAAAACATTTTTTTTTTTCCTATTTATTTATTTTTTTTTAAATTTTAGCACAGGTTTTAAAAAAAAAGAAAATCTGATCACTTTTATTGCTGTCACAAGCTATTTAAACATCCCTTGTGACAGCAATAGGCAGTGACAGGTACTCTTTATGGAGGGATCGGGGTCTAAAAGACCCTAGACCCCTCCACTGCACTTCCATGTATTCAAAACGCAGAAAACTGCTTTTTTGAATACATTCACTTTTTAAATCTGGCGCCTTTAGCAGCCGAGTAACCCAGAGGTGATGTCATGGATGCCGCCTCCGGGTTACGTCATTGCAGACCTGATCTAAGTCGCATCCGGCTTTGATCAGGACTCCATCCAGCCGGCGGATATGCCGGCTGGTTGCTCGGGTCTCCCGGTGGGGTAACGATTGATCGGCTCCTGAGTCGTTACTGTCATTACTGCTGGAAAGCCGACCGCTGGCTCTAAAAAACGGTACCGGGTTGATGCCTCTAGCTAGAGGCATCACCCTGGTACAACCACTTAAACTCAACCGATGTAGGTCTATGTGGCTGGTCGTTAAGTGTTTACACTGCGTAAAGTGTTGTATACCGTCAGAGAGGTAAGGATGTGGAATTCTCTTCCACAAGCAGTGGTATTAGCGAGGAGCATCGATAGTTTCAAAAACTAAAAAATAAAGACTTACACACACACACACACTCATGAAGGTTCTTGGTTCACTGATGGGCACACAGAGCCCGGGAAAAAATGGAGAAGGAGCATCTGAGGGGGACCAGCATTTTCCGGGGTATGTGGAAGTGATGTGATGGAAGCGCTTGGGTATAACTTACACTTACACTTTTTTACATTTTCTTCTAAATGGGGACAAAAAATCCCCTATGTGCTGAATCTTTGGTGACATGTGCTCTTTACCAAGACATTACGGGTCTAAAAGACCCATGATAAGCACACAAATGTTCACAACTCTTCCTCTCCACCCAATGGCACCCACCATGCAGGTTCTGGGTTCACAGATAGGCAAATGAAGCCCGTAAAAAATGGCCTCAGAGCATGTGGGGGAGGGGGGGCATTTTCTGGGGTATGCGGACATGAACTGGCAGAAGTGCTTGGGTGTAAAGTTTTTTCTTTTACAGTTCTTTATTAAACTTTTTATTTTTCTATCACATGGTGACAAAAGTCCCCTATGTGATGCATTTTTGGTGACAGGTTCTATTTAATAAGACATTAGGGGTCTCACTTGCCATCAATGATTTTTTTTTCCTCTACCCAGTGGCACCCATCATGCAGGTTATGGGATCACTAATAGGCACATGGAGCCCATAAAAATGGCAACGGAGCATGTGGAGGGGGGGGAAGGAGGGGGGGGGACTTTTCTGATGCATGTGAAAGCGATCCGGTGGAAGAGCTTGGGTGTAACTTTAATTTTTTACATTTTTTTTAATGAACGTTTTATACAAAAAGTACCCTATGTCATGTATTTTGGTGACTGGTTCTCTTTAATTACACATCAGGAGTCAAAAAGAGCCCTGATGTCTCACCTATTCTTCAATGAAATATTGCACTCATCCATTTTTTTTTCTATAACCATATTTGCGATGAAAAGTGACACCAGGACTCAGAAGTGACGTTTTAGATGTCGCTTTTGGATTATTACCGGAAAGGGGAGATGAACAAACAGATATTGCTGATCTCCCGCTCATCTACCTGGTCCCAGGGTTTCTGATGGGCATGGAGCCTGGAAACCTGTTGGAGGAGGACCCCAGATAACCAATGGGGGACCCCAAATGAGGAGTTTCAGGGCCGCTCAGTGCCATACCATTGCACGCAGGAGGTTAGTATAACATGTTTGTTATTTTAATTTAAAGAAAAACTTTACAACCGCCTTAACAGGAAAGGGAGATAAGCAAATAGACATTCGCTGATCTTCTTCTCATCTACACGGTGGCACCCACCATGCAGGTACTGGGTTTACTGATAAGCACTTGAAGCCTGGAAAAATTGAGACATTTTACGGAGTATCTGGATATGATTCGGCGGAAGCACTTGGGTGTAACAATTTTTTTTACAACTCTAAAAAATGTTTTCTAAACGTTTTTTTCCATCATATGCAGGCAACGTCTCCTATGTGATGCATTTTTGGTGACAGGTTCTCTACAATGAGACTTCAGGGGTCTAAAAGGCCCCTAATGTCTTAACTCCCCCCCCCCCCACCTATAAAACAAATAGGGTGCAGATTGTGCTTCCCTAGCTTCTTTCCCAGTCATACTGGCTAGGGAAAGAGATACCAGGACCCAGAAGTAGCGCTTTACTTGTCACTACCCAGTGGCACCCATCATGCCTGTCCTGATGATATCATGATGGGCAATGGAGACTTGAAAAAATGACAAAGGCATGTGTGGGGGAAACCTGCAACACATATTTGGTGACATGTTCTCTTTAACAAGACATCACTGGTCTAAAACCCATGATAAGCAAACAAATGTTCATTGACCTGCTTCCCCTTTAACCGGTGGGACCCACCATGCAGGTTCTGGGTTCAGGGATGGCCATATGGAGCCCGGGAAAAATAGCCACAGAGCATGTGGGGGGGGGGGGTTTCTAGGGTATTCGATTTATTAAGTTTATTTTCTGCTCTTACTGTTGTTACTGTGTTGTATTGTTAACCATTGTGTGCTTTGCAGGAATGCCATTCAGCTGCAGCACTCATCTGTTTATTCTGACAGCAACAGGGTTTGATTTCAGAATACATATATCAGTGACTGTAGCGCTGTAGGAGGTGATTTCACCACCGCAGTTAAAAAAGAGCGTATATGCCGAAGCATGGGGGCTGGGGTGGTCAGAGGGTGGATCGCCCCTATGCTTTGGCATATATTTTTTACTCTTTTTTGCACAGATTGCAATAAAAAACATACAAAAAAAAAAATATTGCATGTATGCCCAACAAGAACCAGCAACGTACTGCTACGTCTCTGGACTTTGAGTGGTTATACCGGGATGATGCATTCGGGTGTAGGCATCATCTTAGTGGGTTTTTTTTTCAGCTGGTGGTTGGCTTACGTGTAAAAGCAATCCTAGCATTTAATTAGCCGCTAGACTGCTTTTACAAGCAGTGGGAGGGGATATTCCTCTCCCCCCCCCCCCTCAGGCCACCTTCCACAGATTTCTCAGACTCTCCTGTCCCACTGGGGAACCTGAGAAAGCAGCCGGTGGTTCAACCAGCTGATCATAGAGCTGATAGGAAACCGGAATGGCTACAATCATCTCCGTGGCCTAAGAAACCAGAAGCTACAAGCATTTCATCACTTCAGTTTAGCCCGATATAAACAGCACCATTTTAGAATGGAAACAGTAGACCACCGTTCTCTCTTCACAGGTAGCGATCGTGGGTGCTCGGCGGCAATTGTGGCTGCTGACCCCGCGCCTCGGCTTCCCTGCTGGCGAGTGGACGCGGACGAGGGACACCAGGCCCTGGAAATTATGTTTTACATGTCCAGGAGATTGTCAGCGTGGGACCTCAGAAGAGGAGGTTGGGGGCCGCTCTGTAAAAAAGAGAAGGTAAGTATACCATGTTTGTTATTTTAATACAAAAAAATTAAAAAATGCACAAATTCCATCTACCTGATGGCACCTGCCTTGCTGGTCCCAGGTTCGCTGATAGGGACAAAGTTTATTGGTTCAGGATGCAGACCCCTACGCGTTACAACTTTTTGAGAAGTCTTCAACAGGGGCAATATCGATCCTACAGACTGCTTATGGACTCGACCTGTACATATAATAAGCAGGCGAGCAAATAATCCATACAATACATTAATATAAAATAGCACATAACAATATACAAAATAGCCAACAACACAATTATATATAAGACTGATGCACTTAGGTACTAGAAAGCAGAGGTGGGGGACTTTAGTCACATGACTTGACTTAAGTCACCAGTTTGAGGACTTGAGACTTGCTTGACTAAAATTAATAAAAGACTCGACTTGACTTTGACTTGGTATTCATGACTTGATAATTGACTTTGACTTGAGACATATGACTCGAAATGACTTTACTTTTTTAAGTTATTAAATATTTGCATTTTCTCAAGATGTGATAAAACAAAATTAATGTGCCTGTTATGTTTCTGACACCAATGTCACTTAAAACACCTCAGTGTGTTCTGAATTTTAGGACACTGGCTGTTTAACAGTGGAAATACTTAACATGTTTTCAGTGACTGTGGTGTTAAAACATGACCGGACGAAGGATTTTGAGCTGTTTGGGCATTCAAAGTGTTTTTTTAATATGCCAAGAAAAAGCACTAAGCAGTTTTGTTAATGTTCAAAATAAAACAAATTTTATTTGTGACTTGACCAAAATAAATGACTTGACTTGACTTGCTTGACTTTTAGCAGGGACTCGACTTGACTTGCTTGCTTTTCGCCACAGTAACTTGGGACTTGCTTGAGACTTGAAGGTTAAGACTTGAGACTTGCTTGTGACTTGCACATGTGTGACTTAAGCCCCGTACACACGTACCGATCGTTGGCCGAACGATCGGCCGTCTTTTGTCCAGGGCTGTCCTGTCCGCTGAAAAGTGCAAAAGACTGCACACGAATTTTGTCAGCCAACAACAGCCGACTGCAGAAGTGATGTCATGTGATGGTTAACTTTCCGTGTCTTTTTTCTTTTCTGAGCATGCCCAGTCTTGCAAATCTGCTGATTGTCGGCCGAAATCTGTACTGATTGACGCACAATCGGCCGTTCTGTTGTCGGCCTACAAAAATTTTAATGCCTGCACGACAGATTCTGTTCGGCCGAACATGCGTCGGAAGAATCATACTAACAAGCCTACAATCGGCTGATCGGTCGGCGGCTGAATATTTGCGGCCGACAATCGGTACGTGTGTACGGGGCTTTACTCCCATGTCTGCTAGACAGTCATCCAAAGAAAATGCAGCAACTATTAAAGAAAGAAAGATGTACAATGCATTGGCTGTATGCAGACCCCGGGACAACCCAACTGCGAGGGACCACAAGGGGCAAGGCATAAAATGGACGGAGAGAATCCTAGCAAAAAACAAATATAAAGTATAAAGCCATACAGAACAATAGTGGCCACAGAAAAGAACAATAGCAGTGGCAAGTATAAAGAGGATGATATATATGTATGAACTAGGCCCCCTATAAATTTACCTTAAGGTGGGGCATAGTTAGGGAACAGTGTATCCACAGTCCAACAAAAAAAACTTAGCCTCCAGAGTGGAGGCTTGGAGACACAAAAGATAGCTGTAACCAATTCTCCTTTCTGCAGATAAAAAAGAGAAACAATAGTCCCCAAACAGGGGGAAAAGGGAACTATTAGTGATGTATTAAAGTAAAATTAATTCCATTAAATAGGGGTAGCATAGCAGATAAAAAAAGGATAATGTCTATCTAAGATATCATATAATTACCTCCACACCGTCACACAGCAAGCGTACCTCCCAGCTGAAGCAAGGGAATGACCCTACCTGTCAGGTGTGGAGGTATATAGGGAAGGGGGAGGCCACCCCCACACGAAGTGGACCAATCCCCACAGTGTCTCCAATGAATGGGAAACTCCCATCCAGGTGCCTGTAATGGAGCAAATAACTCCACCTGCCCCCCACAGTGTTAACCCATCACATTGCAGGGCTGCCGACATAGGGCATCCATGGCAAAGAACAACGCCGCTCAGAGG
This sequence comes from Pelophylax lessonae, assembly GCF_965119305.1. Taxonomy (NCBI): domain Eukaryota; kingdom Metazoa; phylum Chordata; class Amphibia; order Anura; family Ranidae; genus Pelophylax; species Pelophylax lessonae. The sequence goes on along the minus strand of NC_138777.1, from coordinate 53,579,811 downwards.
GACAGGCACCCGCGGCCGGAGAACAACGCCCTGGGAACGGCTGATGATGCGGCCAATGGCGCGTTCAGTGATGAAGAGGAGCCGGGGTGGCCATGTTGGAAGAGGGCAGAGGGATGGAAAAAAACACTAGCACCGACACAGGTATCCGGTGGACCCAAAGGGGAGACCGGAAAGTAGGAAACCCACTGAAATGACACCTCCAAGCCCCAACCCACAAGAGAAGGGGCTACATGTTCCGTGTGGAACCCGCATGGCACCGAGCAAGCTAGAGCCCCCACAGGAAGTTCTGTGGGAAGGACACATTTGCTGATCTTCTTCCCTTCTACTGGGTGGCAACCCACCATGCAGATTCTGGGTTCAATAATGGGCCCATGGAGCCCAGAAAAAATGGCTACAGAACATGTGGGGGACCAGCATTTTCTGGGGTATGCTGAAGTGATCTGGCAGGCGCACTTTTTTTTACACTTTACATTTTTTTTTCAACTTTTTATTTCATCCCATGGGAAAAAAAGTCCCCTTTGTGATACATTTTTGATGACAGGTTCTCTTTAAGGAGACATCAGGTGTCTAAAACAGTGCTTCTCAACCTTTTTTCAGTCAATACACACTTTAAAATTTTGCACAATCTCGAGGCATCCCATTCTAAAATGTAAAAAACGAAACTAAGTTTTACAAATCGCAGCAACATCTACGCATATGGGCCACCCAACATTAGAGGGGATTTATTCCTCCACCTTTGCAAGCTGGTACTGGCTAGTATTCTAGTATTTATCTTCTCCCTCACTTTCTCTCCTTCTCTTTGCCAACATGACCAAAGTGCTGACAGAGAGGGGCAAACAAGGATGCTGTGCAGGTGCCCGATGTCCATCCTTATCATATGATGTTGTTGTTAGGATGCCAGTGGCTGATCCGTATGGTGCTCAAAGTTATAATGCTGCACAATCAAACCTGTGGCTTTGAGTCACAAAAAAAGCTGCCTTGATGGCAATTTTTAGGCATTTTGCCAAGGCACTCCTGAAGAACCCAAAAGGCACACCAGGGTGCCATGGAACCAGATTAAAAAAGGCTGGTCTAAAAGACACATGTCCTCCAATTAAAAAAAAGAGTGCAGATTGCATTCTATTTGTTTTTTTCTCTAGCTATATTGGCTAGGAAAAGTGCCATACTGAAAGTGACATTTTACATGTCATTTCTGGGTCATTACCAGGAAGGGAAGATCAGCAAATGGATGTTCACTGATCTCCCTCCTATCTACCCATTGGCACCCACCATGCTGGTCTCAGGTTTTTCGATGGTCGTGGAGTCTAGAAATCCGGTGGATGAGATGACAAGATTGCTGGTGTGGGACCCCAGAAGTGAAGATTTAGGGACAATCTATGCAAAGAGAAGATAAGTATAACATACATGTATCAAACACAAGGCCTGTGGGCCAAATCCAGCCCACCAGGCCAAAATATGTGGCCCTCTCACTTCTCCTGCAGCTATGACACCTCCCTTGTCCTGGCGCACACCTTGTCTCAACAGTCGGCAACAAAAGGAGGAAAGAACTCCTCTGCCAGATCCTGTGCTTCTCTGTGCAACTGTGGACAGACTTGTCTCTGGCCCCACATGTCAGCAGCTTAGAGTTGGATAGAGTCTTCCTACAGATCCTGCACCTCTCTGTGCAGCCACTGCACCCTCCCTTGGTCTCAGCATTTAGCAGACTTCAGCAGCTTATTGCCCATCTCTGTTCCTCCTCCAGACCCTGCACTTTCTGCTTCCCAGCTCTGCCCCAGCTTCTTCTTGGCAGCAGCACATGGTAAGGGGGTGCAATGTGATGTAAGGGTGGGTGGGGGACACTTGTCTTATGATGGGAGGATGAGCAGACTCTTCACATCTGATGTAAAGGTGGGGGGGGGGGGAGCTCTGGATATCTAGTCTTACAGATAAAACCGGTCCTTTTGGAGCAACTATAATGCTGATACAACCCTGGTATAACATCTTTAGTATTTTAATAAAAAGAAAAAAAAACCCCACCATGCAGGTTCTTGGTTTACTGATGGGCGCACAGAGCCCGGAAAAAATGGAGGAGCATCTGAGGGGGACCAGCATTTTCCCGGGGTATGTGGAAGTGATGTGATGGAAGCGCTTGGGTATAACTTACACTTTTTTACATTTTCTTCTAAATGGGGACAAAAAATCCCCTATGTGATGAATCTTTGGTGACATGTTCTCTTTACCAAGACATTACGGGTCTAAAAGACCCATGATAAGCACACAAATGTTCACAACTCTTCTTTTCCACCCAATGGCACCCACCATGCAGGTTCTGGGTTCACAGCAGATAGGCAAATGAAGCCTGGAAAAATGTAATCAGAGCATGTGGGAGAGAGGGGGCATTTTCTGGGGTATGCAGACATGAACTGGCAGAGGTGCTTGTGTGTAAAGTTTTTTCTTTTACAGTTCTTTATTAAACTTTTTATTTTTCCATCACATGGGGACAAAAGTCCCCTAGGTGATGCATTTTTGGTGACAGGCTCTCTTTAATGAGACATTAGGGGTCTCACCTGCCATCAATGATTTTATTTTCCTCTACCCAGTGGCACCCATCATGCAGGTTCTGGGATCACCAATAGGCACATGGAGCCCAGAAAAAATGGCAACGGGGGGTACTTTTCTGAGGCATGTGAAAGCGATCCAGTGGAAGAGCTTTGGTGTAACTTTAATTTTTTACATTTTTTTTAATGAACTTTTTATACAAAAAGTCCCCTATGTCATGTATTTTTGGCGACTGGTTCTCTTAAATGACACATCAGGAGTCATATAGAGCCCTGATGTCTCACCTATTCTTCAATGAAAGATTGCACTCTAACCATATTTGCCAGGAAAAGTGACACCAGGACTCAGAAGTGACGTTTTAGATGTCGCTTTTGGGTTATTACCGGAAGGGGAGATCAACAAACAGACATTGCTGATCTCCCTCATCTACCTGGTCCCAGGGTTTCTGATGGGCATGGAGCCTGGAAACCTGGTGGAGGAGGACCCCAGATAACCAGCGGGGGACCCCAAATGAGGAGGTTCAGGGCCGCTCAGTGCCTTACCATTGCATGCAGGAGGTTAGTATAACATGTTTGTTATTTTAATTAAAAAAAAAAAAAAAATTACAGCGCCTTAACAGGAAAGGAAGATAAGCAAATAGACATTCGCTGATTTTCTTCTCATCTTCATGGTAGCACCCACAATCCAGGGACTGGGTTCGCTGATCCCCCCCCCAGTGGCACCTATCACGCCTATGCTGGGTTTAATGATGGACAATGGAGACTTGAAAAAATGACAAAGCCATGGGGGAAAACGGCAGGTACCGGGGTATGTGGAGGTGATGCGAATGAAGCGCTTGGGTTTAACTTTAATTGTTTACACCTAAATTTTTTTTTTCTTAACTTTTTCTTTTTCCATCATATGGGGACAAAAAGTCCCCTATGCAATACATATTTGATGACATGTTCTCTTTAACAAGATATCACGGGTCTAAAAGACCCATGATAAGCAAACAAATGTTCATTGACCTTCTTCCCCTTTACCTGGTGGCACCCACCATGCAGGTTCTGGGTTCACGGATGGGCATATGGAGCCCGGGAAAAAAAAGCGACAGAGCATGTGGGGGGGGGGGGGGGGATTTTCTAGCGCAGGGTTTCTCAACCAGTGTGCCGCGGCACACTGGTGTGCCGTGAAGGGTCCCCAGGTGTGCCGCGGCAAAATGACCCCCAACCTATGCATTAATAAGAATTCTGTTCTTTACTGTAATGACTGCTGGCTTGTCTGCTGGCTGGTTACAGCGTTGCCGGTCCGCTGCCTAATGCTCGCTTTCCGCTGCAGCAGGCAGTCGGGAAGCTGTGCGGGCCTCCCGACTCGCGTCCTGCCAACCGATGACGTCATCGGTTGCTATGGGCGGGTCAGGCGCACAAGCAAGGGCTTGCTGGACGTTAGAGCAGGGAGCTGCTGGCTGGCGCGAGAGGAGAGAAACCAGGAAGGAGGATCTTCTGTGCCTGCATGTCAGCTCTGTGAGTACACAGGATTTTGTGGCATAACTTTTTTTTTATATTTTACCCTACCTAATAAATGTACTTTTTGACCTACCCTTGAACAGTGCTCCTCTCAGCTGCTTTTATTCTGACTTGTTAGTACACAGGATCACCTTGATGACTGCTTTGTAAATGTTAGATTATATATATATATATATATATATATATATATATATCTCATTTAAATATATGTGGGTATATAAAAAAAAAAGATAACAGATGTTTGTTTTAATTACTGTATTACTATATTATACAGATAATGATAACAGTACTTTTTTTAATATTGTATTCTGCTTACAGATTTTTTTATGTATGTGTGTGTGTATGTATGTTACTTTTAATCCTGACCCCCCCCCCCCCCTATTCCTGTACCATCAGAAATGCTTTTTTTAGGGCTTGTTTGTGATAGCAGCAAGGACTGCTGCTCCTCTGAAAAGCAATCCATGCTCAGGTCACTTTACAGCAGCATTTTACAGGAGGTAAAGGGGCATTATGTTGCCTCCTCCCCACCTGTTTTAAGCCTGTAAATGCAACGTCACTACATGCTACTGTGCACTGCACACAGTTGTGGGGTAGTTGCAGTGCAGCCACATTCACCATGGGTATACCTCCAGCTGCAGCCACCGCATGTGTACACCCCCAGCTGCTGCCTCTGTAGCTAAACGGGGAGAAGTTGGGGGTGGTAAAAACAGCTCAACCATGTGGTTTTACCACCCCTCCAACCTGACATGTGAACACTTGGTTCACATCTGCATGGCTGCATGCTGCCTGTAGGGCAGCCCATTCATTGCAATGGGCTTCCCTACCCGCAGAAATGCAGAGAAAGAAGTCCCTGACCTTTTTTTTTTTTTATTTACGCCCCACCAAAAGCACCCTAAGTTTGCCAATGTGTGGGGTACCATTAGGAATTATTGACAACCCTAAAGAACAGAGCATTTGTGTGTGTCAGGAACAAGCGCGATTTTGCGCGTGTTCTGCGACATACAGTAACGAGAGCTGGACCTTGGACAGGGGTGCCTCGACTTGAAAAAGGTTGAGAAACACTGTTCTAGGGTATCCGATTTATTGAGTTTATGTTCTGCTCTTACTGTTGTATTGTTAACCATTGTTTGCTTTGCAGGAACCCCATTCAGCTGCAGCACTGATCTGTTTATTCTGACAGCAACAGGGTTTGATTTCAGAATACATATATCAGTGACTGTAGCGCTGTAGGAGGTGATTTCACCACCGCAGTTAAAAAAGAGCGTATATGCCGAAGCATGGGGGCTGGGGTGGTCAGAGGGTGGATCGCCCCTATGCTTTGGCATATATTTTTTACTCTTTTTTGCACAGATTGCAATAAAAAACATACAAAAAAAAAAAATATTGCATGTATGCCCAACAAGAACCAGCAACGTACTGCTACGTCTCTGGACTTTGAGTGGTTATAACGGGATGATGCATTCAGGTGTAGGCATCATCTTAGTGGTTTTTTTTTCAGCTGGTGGTTGGCTTACGTGTAAAAGCAATCCTAGAATTTAATTAGCCGCTAGACTGCTTTTACAAGCAGTGGGAGGGGACATTCCTCCCCCGGCCACCTTCCACAGATTTCTCAGACTCTCCTGTCCCACTGGGGAACATGAGAAAGCAGCCCGTGGTTCAACCAGCTGACCATAGAGCTGATGGGAAACCAGAATGGCTACAGTCATCTCCGTGGCCTAAGAAACCAGAAGCTACAAGCATTTCATCACTTCAGTTTAGCCCGATATAAACAGCACCATTTTAGAATGGAAACAGCAGACCACCGTTCTCTCTTCACAGGTAGCGATCGTGGGTGCTCGGCAGCAATTGTGGCTGCTGGCCCCGCGCCTCGGCTTCCCTGCTGGCGAGTGGACGTGGACGAGGGACACCAGGCCCTGGAAATTATGTTTTACATGTCAGCATGGGACCTCAGAAGAGGAGGTTGGGGGCCGCTCTGTAAAAAAGAGAAGGTAAGTATACCATGTTTGTTATTTTAATACAAAAAAATAAAAAAATGCACAAATTCCATCTACCTGATGGCACCTGCCTTGCTGGTCCCAGGTTCGCTGATAGGGACAAAGTTTATTGGTTCAGAATGCAGACCCCTACGCATTACAACTTTTTGAGAAGTCTTTTTTTAATATGCCAAGAAAAAGCACTAACCAGTTTTGTTAATGTTGAAAATAAAACAAATTTTATTTGTGACTTGACCAAAATAAATGACTTGACTTGACTTGCTTGACTTTTAGCAGGGACTCGACTTGACTTGCTTGCTTTTCGCCACAGTAACTTGGGACTTGCTTGAGACTTGAAGGTTAAGACTTGAGACTTGCTTGTGACTTGCACATGTGTGACTTACTCCCATGTCTGCTAGACAGTCCTCCAAAGAAAATGCAGCAACTATTAAAGAAAGACCACAAGGGGCAAGGCATAAAATGGATGGAGAGAATCCTAGCAATAAACAAATATAAAGTATAAAGCCATACAGAACAATAGTGGCCACAGAAAAGAACAATAGCAGGGGCAAGTATAAAGAGGATGATATATATGTATGAACTAGGCCCCCTATAAATTTACCTTAAGGTGGGGCCCAGTTAGGGAACAGTGTATCCACAGTCCAACAAAAAAACTTAGCCTCCAGAGTGGAGGCTTGGTGACACAAAAGATAGCTGTAACCAATTCTCCTTTCTGCAGATAAAAAAGAGAAATAATAGTCCCCAAACAGGGGGGAAAAAAAGGAACTATTAGTGATGTATTACAGTAAAATTAATTCCATTAAATAGGGGTAGCATAGCAGATAAAAAAAGGATAATGTCTATCTAAGGTATCATATAATTACCTCCACACCATCACACAGCAAGCGTACCTCCCAGCTGAAGCAAGGGAATGACCCTACCTGTCAGGTGTGGAGGTATATAGGGAAGGGGGAGGCCACCCCCACAGGAAGTGGACCAATCCCCACAGTGTCTCCAATGAATGGGAAACTCCCATCCAGGTGCCTGTAATGGAGCAAAGAACTCCACCTGCCCCCCACAGTGTTAACCCATCACATTGCGGGGCTGCCGACATAGGGCATCCATGGCAAAGAACAACGCCGCTCAGAGGGACAGGCACCCGCGGCCGGAGAACAACGCCCTGGGAACGGCCGATGATGCGGCCAATGACGCGTTCAGTGATGAAGAGGAGCCGGGCGGCCATGTTGGAAGAGGGCAGAGAGATGGAAAAAAAACACTAGCACCGTCACAGGTATCCGGTGGCCCCAAAGGGGAGACCGGAAAGTAGGAAACCCACCGAAATGACACCTCCAAGCCCCAACCCACAAGAGAAGGGGCTACATGTTCCGGGTGGAACCCGCATGGCACCGAGCAAGCTAGAGCCCCCACAGGAAGTTCTGTGGGAAGGACACATTTGCTGATCTTCTTCCCTTCTACTGGGTGGCAACCCACCATACAGATTCTGGGTTCAATAATGGGCTCATGGAGCCCAGAAAAAATGGCTACAGAACATGTGGGGGACCAGCATGTTCTGTAGACGTCACCGGATGTGACGAAACGCGTAAGATGGAACGCAGGTGGAATGCAAGCCTGAAGTTCTCCCGCTTGCTTCCCCGCCATCGGTTTGCGCCGATACATACGGTCTCAAGCGGCGAAATAGGCCTGCATTCGGGTTGAACCCCCTTTTTTTACCCTGTTTTTTTTTTGCTTATATTGGCACATTGCTCTGTAAATATTCCTTTTTACCCAAACGGGAACATACTGTAAACTTATATCAAAGATATCACACGATTTGGAGCTTCTTTTTTTTCCTTATATCCTTTTGGCACGAGGGGAGAAGAGAGAGAGGGAGACCCCACCATCTTATCCACCTGGAGCAAGCCATAAGGAGATTCCATCCTAGCCTGGAAGGCTATTCAAGCTTGATTGGTCGTGGTGCTATAAGGCACACATGACCCTCGCCATCCGGTAAGTGATTGAATCTTACCATTGTTACGGTGACATTATAGCTATATGGATTACTACTGAGTGGATTGAGTAATCATCGCACTGAGCACTTGCACTTTTCATTTGGAATCCGGCACTGTTTGCACAAAAGACTCACTTTATACTGCATTATTTATTGGACTTTTAACCTTGGAGTGTCCACATTCATAACTTTTCATTGTTCTATGAAATAAGGTTTATATATATGGAATATATTATTTGCACTCATTATTATATTTGTAACTAATATTTTTTATGAAATTTATTATATTCACCTATATTAATTTATATATTGCAATTATTTATAGCAAGCGCTATAGGTAGCCACTCAGACTACTTACCTGCATACAGTATAAGGGTCCATGCACACTGGGAGCACAAAAATGCCAGAACCTCTGGCAGAAAAAGCAGTTTGTGGCTCGTATTGCACAAGAGTTTATGGACATTTGCTATTCAGTTTTTTTTCCCAAAATATTCCTCTCTGCCCTCTGCATTTATGAGCGTTTAGCGTTTTTTCTGCCTAAAAGCTCCTTTCAAAAACACACTTGTGATTGGGCTCTTTTCTGCCTGTTGAAATACGCCTCTAAACGCTGTAATGTGCATGGACACATAGGATAACATTACGCTGCTTCTAAAGGCAGGAGAAAAAAAGAAAAACTCCTGTAGAAGCCGTGTTTTCTAAGTTCAGATGGACTTTGCTGCAAGCAGCCTGTATGGCTGATCATCAGTCGTATATCTTCTTAGACTGTATAAATAGATATATACTGTATATATAAGCCCTGGGTGTCAGTGGTCATTTGTTTGTGTTAAAAGCTTAGGCTTGGTTAACACCCAAATGTTTACTTCATTCTGCAGAAACGCACTACAGTCCATTTTACCACTTCTGGACCGGAAGATTTTCCCCCTTAATGACCCAGCCATTTTTTGCGATTGGCACTGCGTTAATTTAACGGACAATTGCCCGGTCGTGCGATGCTATATCCAAATAAAATTGATGTCCTTTTTTCCCCACAAATAGAGCTTTCTTTTGGTGGTATTTGATCAACTGTGCAATTTTTATTTTTAGCGCTATAAACAAAAAAAGCGGGACAATTCTGAAAAAAATATATATATATTTTTAACTTTCTGCTATATAACATCCCCCCCCCCCCAAAAAAAAAATAAATGTAAAAAATCTAATTTTTCATCCTCTTAGGCCAATTTGTATTCTGCTACATATTTCTAGTGAAAAAAACAAAATCCCAATAAGCGTATTTTGATTGGTTTGCGCAAACGTTATTGCGTCTACAAACTAGAGGAAAGATTTATGTCATTTTTATCTATTTATTTTTTAACAGTAATGGCGGCGATCTGCAATTTTTAGCGGGACTGCGACATTGCGGCAGACAGATCGGACCCCTAACTGACATTTTTGACACTTTTGGCGGGACCAGTGATATTACTACAGTAATCAGTGCTAAAACTATGCACTGTTACTGTACTAATGACACTGGCAGGGAAGGGGTTAACATTAGGGGCGATCAAAGGGTTACATGTGCCCCTAGGGGGTGTTTTCTAACTGTGAGGGGATGGAATTTTTGGAATCAACACAGAGACCCGTGTTCCTAAATAGGAGGAACACAGGAGATCTATATTGATTCCTGAGAGAACAATGGTCTGCTGTGTTTCTAACAACAGACTGCCGTTCTCTCTTCACAGGCAGCGATCGCGGGTGCCCAGCGACAAGCACGGCCGCATGAATGAGCTGCCCACAACTTTCTAGTATTTGTATAGAGAAGAGAAGGATTGGAACCTCGGTCCTCTTAAGGCCCCTTTCACACAGGCGGACCGTTCAGATGTCTGTTTTTCAGGCGGATCTGAACGGTCACCCCATGCATCTCTATGGGGCATCGGAGACATGTCCGCTGACATCCGATTCGATCCATCAAATCTGGATGGATGGAAACCCTATTTTCCATCCGTCCAGCGGACTGGATCGGATGGGTTTGGATGAGAACGGACAGACGGTCCGTTCCCATTTGATTCCCCCATAGAGAACAGCGGGGACCTGACAGCTCTGTCTCTGCACACAGAGCGGAGACAGAGCTGCCATCCGCCTGCTCAGTGGGGGATCGGCGGTTCGATCCCCCGATGAGAAAAACAGAGTCCGCCGACGGACTCCTCTGTGTGAAAGGGGCCTTATACTTCTATCCAGGAGTCTGGACTCCCCCTCCTGTAGGACACATTCACACTGCTGGCTGTGTAAATGCATGTACAATATTCTGTACATTACAATAAGCCAACCCTTTCTTTTCAATGGGCTGCCTAACCCACCAATAAAAGGTACAGGAAATATTTCTGTAACAGCACACTACAATGTAATGTAGAACATCATTGTATGTTGTGGTGCCTCTAATCGCCCTAATGGGCATGGACACATAAGATAGCATTGAGCTGCTTCCACTGGCACTGCCATGTTGCAGATTTTCCTGAGGCTGCCGGCTGACAAAATCCACGATCAGCGGCTGCATCTGATTTCCTGTCCAGCTTCTCCAATCTTTAAATCTAAGCATGTCAGACAGGAGGGGGCAGAGAGGGGAATCCACTGAATGAACTTCAACCACTTCATTAAACCCAAAACCAAAAAAGTAATATATTACAGCTTACAATCATTAGATGTGGTGGCTGCATTCGTTTTCTTTTTTAGGGCTCTTTCACACGGGCGGTCCGATCAGATCCGCCTGTCAGTTTTTTAGGAGGATCCAATCGGATGCCTCATTCAGCCCTATGGAGCAGCGGATGTCAGCGGTGACAGGTCCGCTGACACCCGCTGCCATCCGCATCTGATCCTGTCCGTGAAATCCGGATGGATGGAAACCCTATTTTCCATCCGTCCAGGGGATCGGAACGGATGGGATCGGATGAGAGCGGACAGAAGGTCCGCTCTCATCCAATTCCCCATAGAGAGTAGCGGGGCTGTGACACCTCCCTCTCCACACTGCAAGCGGAGACAGAGCTGTCATCCGCCGGCTCTGCGGGGATCGCGGATCGCTCCCCGCTGAGCAGCACGGATCCGCCTACGGAGGCGGACCATGTGAAAGAGCCCTTAAAGTGATTGTAAAGTCTTGTTTATTTATTTTTTAATAACAAACATGTTATACTTACCTCTGTGAAGCCCAAATTCTCCTCTTCTGGGGTCCCTCTTTGGCACTCCTGGCCCCTCCCTCCTGTCGAGTGCCCCCACAGCAAGCAAGGTTAAGAGCCCATTCACATTAGCGCGACTTGTCAGCCTGACAAGTCACGCTCGGTCGCGGTCCATTGATTAGCACAGGACCCGTTCTAATAGGAGCGACACAAGTCGCTCCGACTTAGAAAAAGGGTCATGTACTACTTTGGGGCGACCTGGAGGCGACTTGCATAGACTTCCATTATGTGAAGTCTCTGCAAGTCGCGGTGCACAGCGGTGCACGCGACTTCACAGGTCGCCCCCCAAAGTCGTGTCGCGCTAGTCAGAATGGGCTCTTAAGTAAAAAAAAAAAAAAACACAACACAAAAACACTTATCTTGCCAAAGTCGCATAGGAATTGCTTAGTATCTACCACTGATGCAACTTCTGAGAGTTAATATAAAGGTCTACAAGGCTGAAATAGCAAGTAACTATTGCAAACAATGTGATTTCCCTTGTCATGCGATTCTGTGCGACCCAAGTCCATCAGAAGTCAGACTAATGTAAGGACTGATTCACACCACATGCAGGCTAGTGCTTTAATTTCCTGCATCAAAGGCGCATGGACAGAAGGTTACATGGATTCCAATGGAAAAGTTTACACCATTGCAGCGCATTCTCGTACAGTCAAAAAAAAAGTGGAACATTCGGCATTTTTTCTGCAAGGAACTGCACTGGATCTCAGGAAAATGCATCGAAAACACCCAGAATGCTTTACATTAGAAAACCCCCCAGGTAAGTTTGAAAAAAAAAAAACAAGAGAGGGGGAAAACCACAATGGAATGCACTGAAAACGCATTTAGAAGGCACATGCAGAAACGCACCCAGAAAGCATCCGGGCCGTGTTCCTGTGGTGTGAACCGGCCCTTAAGGGGCCTAATTAGTGGCTCCAGTGCATTTTTTATGTGTATTGCTGCATTCCACCCAGAAAACAAAATGTAGCATGTTGTACTTTTGTTCCCTGCACTGGAACGTACTGCACTGGTGAGAAATATGCATTGGAATCCATGTAACCTACTGTCTATGTGTTTTTTATGCAGAAAAAACAGGCACTGGACTGCATGTGGTGTGAACCGGCCTTAATAGCATTTTACAGATGGCCTCCTCCTTGTATATGTAGTGCGGTATAGAAGTGTGATACTGCAGGAATTTATTACATTTGGGATTAGCTATAATCAAACAGTGGTCATCAATGCAAAAATAAGGTAAGAAGGCCTGAAGTGTGGCCGGACGCTTCCAGGGGAACGCACAATAGCAGAAAATATTCTCAACTCACTGCCCAAAAACTTTGGTCCAACTTTATTTGCTGCAGCGTATTACAATGCACACTAGAAGAAGTTGGAGTAAAATTACCAGCAGCATTGGTGTCAATGGACACAATAATCCCTCCACATTGGTCCCAGCACTGGTCTCAGCGGATGCAATAAAACCTGCACAGCATTGGTCTCAGCAGACGCAATAAAACCTGCGCAGCATTGGTCTCAACATACACAATAAAACCTGCACAGCATTGGTCTCAGCAGACGCAATAAAACCTGCACAGTATTGGTCTCCGCAGACGCAATAAAACCTGCGTAGCATTGGTCTCAGCAGACGCAATAAAACCTGCGCAGCATTGGTCTCCGCAGACGCAATAAAACCTGCGCAGCACTGGTCTCCGCAGACGCAATAAAACCTGCGTAGCATTGGTCTCCGCAGACGCAATAAAACCTGCGCAGCACTGGTCTCCGCAGACGCAATAAAACCTGCGCAGCATTGGTCTCAGCAGACGCAATAAAACCTGCGCAGCACTGGTCTCAGCAGACGCAATAAAACCTGTGCAGCATTGGTCTCCGCAGACGCAATAAAACCTGCGCAGCACTGGTCTCCGCAGACGCAATAAAACCTGCGCAGCATTGGTCTCAGCAGACGCAATAAAACCTGCGCAGCATTGGTCTCAGCAGACGCAATAAAACCTGCGCAGCATTGGTCTCAGCAGACGCAATAAAACCTGCGAAGCATTATTCTCCGCAGATGCAATAAAACCTGCGCAGTACTGGTCTTGGCAGACGCAATAAACCTGCGCAACACTGGTCTCAGCAGATGCAATAAAACCTGCGCAACACTGGTCTCAGCAGATGCAATAAAACCTGTGCAGCACTGGTCTCGGCAGACGCAATAAACCTGCGCAACACTGGTCTCAGCAGATGCAATAAAACCTGCGCAGCACTGGTCTTGGCAAACGCAATAAAACCTGAGCAGCACTGGTCTCGGCAGACGCAATAAAACATGCGCAGCATTGGTCTCAGCAGATGCAATAAAACCTGCGCAGCATTGGTCTCCGCAGACGCAATAAAACCTGCGCAGCACTGGTCTCAGCAGACGCAATAAAACCTGCGCAGCATTATTCTCCGCAGATGCAATAAAACCTGCACAGCACTGGTCTTGGCAGACGCAATAAAACCTGCGCAGCACTGGTCTCGGCAGACGCAATAAAACCTGCGCAGCATTGGTCTCAGCAGAAGCAATAAAACTTGTGCAGCAATGGTCTCAGCAGACGCAATAAAACCTGAGCAGCATTGGTTTCCGTAGACGCAATAAAACCTGCGCAGCATTGGTCTCCGCAGACCAAATAAAACCTGGGCAGCATTGGTTTCCGTAGACGCAATAAAACCTGCGCAGCATTGGTTTCCGTAGACGCAATAAAACCTGCGCAGCATTTGTCTCCGCAGACGCAATAAAACTTGCGCAGCATTGGTCTCAGCAGACGCAATAAAACCTGCGCAGCATTATTCTCCACAGATGCAATAAAACCTGCGCAGTACTGGTCTTGGAAGACGCATTAAAACCTGCACAGCACTGGTTTCGGCAGACGCAATAAAACCTGCGCAACACTGGTCTCAGCAGATGCAATAAAATCTGCACAACACTGGTCTCAGCAGATGCAATAAAACCTGCGCAGCACTGGTCTTGGCAAACGCAATAAAACCTGTGCAGCACTGGTCTCAGCTGATGCAATAAAACCTGCGCAGCATTGGTCTCCGCAGACGCAATAAAACCTGCGCAGCACTGGTCTCCGCAGACGCAGTAAAACCTGCGCAACACTGGTCTCAGTAGACGCAATAAAACCTGCGCAGCATTGGTCTCAGTAGACGCAATAAAACCTGCGCAGCATTGGTCTCAGCGGACGCAATAAAAACTGTGCAGCAGTGGTCTCAGCGGACGCAATAAAAACTGCGCAGCATTGGTCTCAGCGGATGCAATGACTTCGCAGCATTGGTCTCAGTATTAGTAAACCCCTCTCCCCACAATGGCAGTCAAATATAACCCCCCACCACGTTAGTACTCAGTGGCATTAAAAGTTACCCCCATTGGTCATAGAAGTGTGATGTAACCCCTCCCCCCCCGTATTAATGATCTGTGGCAGTGAAAAGACTTTAACCACTTCAGGTCCGGAAGGTTTACCCCCCTTCATGGCCAGTGATACGGCACTGTGTTACATTGTGGCGGCCAAATCGGACACTTTTTTGGGAACCAGTGACACTAAAACAATGATCAGTGCTAAAAAAAGATGCAATTACACTGGCAGGGAAGGGGTTAACATCAGGGGCGATCAAAGGGTTAAATGTGTTCCCTGGGAGTGCTTGCTAACTGTGTGGGGGAGGAGCTTTGACTGGAGAAGACAGATCTGCTTAGTAGAAACACAGATCTCCACCTTCCCCTCTCACAGAGCGGTGATCTCCTTGTTTACATTTGCAGATTGCCGTTCTGCCCCTGGAGAACGATCGCCGGGTGCCGCCAGACCCGCTGATTGGCTCAGTGAGAGCGGGTTGCCGGCGGCGTGCATGCGCACCCCAGACCCGGCCATAGAGATGAAATACAGGTACGTGATTTGGCCCTGCCGCAGTATATGTACGTGGGGCGGTCTGGAAGCGGTTAAAGCTTGCCATTCACTGATTGGTCCGCTGACATCTGGCTATTTGGGGTCGCGGGTGGAATCATCGCAATTCTAAATCGCACTGCAATCCTGAGAAAAGGAAAAAGGAGCCGATTGGCTGCGATTGTCACTCGGCAAACCGCATTGTGCGCAGCTTGTCACCCATGAGAAGCCATTGTTCCTTTTTTAGTGACAAGCAGATTGACGTGCGTTTCTTTTGCGCGGCAAAACTGCACGGCGTTTGAGGTGACATTAGAAATGAATGGCATAGGAAGACGCGCGGTGCGTTTTACCAGGATGGCGGTGCAATTTAGAAAAGCGCCAATTCCACCCACAAACCCAAAATCACCAGATGAGAGCGACATCATCACCACACTGGCAGCACCCCCCCCCCGACATCATCACCACACTGGCAGCACCCCCCCCCCCCGACATCATCACCACACTGGCAGCACCCCGCACCCCCCCCCCCCGACATCATCACCACACTGGCAGCACCCCCCCCCCGACATCATCACCACACTGGCAGCACCCCCCCCCCCCCCGACATCATCACCACACTGGCAGCACCCCCCCCCCCGACATCATCACCACACTGGCAGCACCCCCCCCCCGACATCATCACCACACTGGCAGCACCCCCCCCCCGACATCATCACCACACTGGCAGCACCCCCCCCCCCCGCCTGTCCCACAAGACAGGAAAACTATGAGCTGTACCCTGATTGTATATATGGGGGGGGGGGGGTCCTTACACTTCATTCAGATTATGATATGGAGGGATGGGGGGGGTGAAGATGAGAAAGATGATGGGGGGGGGAGATGAGGGGGGGGAGGTGAGGAGGGGAAAGATGAGGGTGGGGGATGATTATTGGGGGGAGGGGAGAAAAAGATGAAGGGGGGGATAGATGGAGGGGGTTCTCAGCTGTGGCCTGATGGAGGAGGGGGGGACTGGTAGACACAGACTGGGGGGGGGGGGTTCTCAGCTGTGGCCTGTGGCCTGATGGAGGGGGGGGGGACTGGTAGACACAGACTGGGGGGGATCTCAACTGTGGCCTGATGGAGGGGGGGGGGGGACTGGTAGACACAGACTGGGGGGGGGGGGTTCTCAGCTGTGGCCTGATGGAGGAGGGGGGGACTGGTAGACACAGACTAGGGGGGGGGGCTCTCAGCTGTAGCCTGATGGAGGAGGGGGGGGGGCTGGTAGACACAGACTGGGGGGGGGGCTCTCAGCTGTAGCCTGATGGAGGAGGGGGGGGACTGGTAGACACAGACTGGGGGGGGGGGGTTCTCAGCTGTGGCCTGATGGAGGGGGGGGGGAGACTGGTAGACACAGACTGGGGGGGGGGGGTTCTCAGCTGTGGCCTGATGGAGGGGGGGGGACTGGTAGACACAGACTGGGGGGGGGGGTTCTCAGCTGTGGCCTGATGGAGGGGGGGGGACTAGTAGACACAGACTGGGGGGGGGGGTTCTCAGCTGTGGCCTGATGGAGGGGGGGACTGGTAGACACAGACTGGGGGGGGGTTCTCAGCTGTGTCCTGATGGAGGGGGGGGGGACTGGTAGACACAGACTGGGGGGGGGGGGTTCTCAGCTGTGGCCTGATGGAGGAGGGGGGGGGGACTGGTAGACACAGACTGGGGGGGGGGTTCTCAGCTGTGGCCTGATGGAGGGGGGGGGGGGGAGACTGGTAGACACAGACTGGGGGGGGGGGGTTCTCAGCTGTGGCCTGATGGAGGGGGGGGGGACTGGTAGACACAGACTGGGGGGGGGTTCTCAGCTGTGTCCTGATGGAGGGGGGGGGGGACTGGTAGACACAGACTGGGGGGGGGGGGGGTTCTCAGCTGTGGCCTGATGGAGGAGGGGGGGGACTGGTAGACACAGACTGGGGGGGGGGGTTCTCAGCTGTGGCCTGATGGAGGGGGGGGGACTGGTAGACACAGACTGGGGGGGGTTCTCAGCTGTGGCCTGATGGAGGGGGGGGGGTAGAATGAGGCCTTTCCTCACCACCCCCGACTCTCCTTCTCTCTGTCCTCCTCACCTGCACAGCTGTGCTCTCCCCGGCCGCCTTTTCTGCTGCCCTGGGGCCGTTTCTCTCACTCCCCCCCACACAGACAGTCTGTAGGCCAAACTCTCATAGGAATTCATAGAGCAAAGATGGCCGCCGGAGCATAGCAACCGTTGCCAGGGAAGGGGGACATCTATGGTGATGAGCGGTATTACAGCTGTACAACATATTGCCATCTGGGGGCCGAATTTAAGAATAACCATTACAATAACCCAGTACTGTATAATTCTATGTCAAATCAATAAAATGATATAAAATTTATATGGGTCCTGTGTCACCCGCTGTTGTTTACATAAGGCAGAGGCTGTCCTCAGTCACTTCTCCTCTGCGAGTTGATGGAGTGACATTGCCTGAGCTTTGCTCCTGCGATTCACTGCAATTTACTGCGACTGACTGCAAATAACTGCGATTCTTATCATTTTTATTGCTATTTATCGCTATTACTATCATATAATCTATAGTATTGTTATTATTATTATATATTTTTAGCCGTTTTCAGGTACACGGGCATCCAATACCAACAGGATGCCCCGACCTTCTCGTCCCAGATCCCGTCACAGGCGCTCCCGTCAGGAAGGCGAAGAGTCACCAATCGCCCATCGGACACGGTCCAGAGCGCAACGTCAGCGGAGACAGGAGGACGTGCCCATCGACAGGAGTCGTTCGCCAAGAGACCGCAACAGGGCTGCTGAACACCACCCACCACCGCCGCCACCACCACCACCACCGCCGCCACCACCACCACCACCACCGGCCATGGAGCGGCGCGGTGAGGAGCAGGTGATTTGTACCATTTGTCTTTCAGGTTATGAAGATGGAGAAGACACCAGGATTCTGACCTGCGCTCACCAATTCCACGCCGGCTGTATCCAACAATGGCTTCAGGAAAGCGCAACCTGTCCACTGTGCCGGGCTGCTTTTCCTATCCCGCAACAGCCGCACCAATTACCCTTTGACATTGAAGAGCAGATCAATAACTGGTTTGACTTTGATGTTGAGGGTGATGAAAATGGTAATGTATATGACTCTGACATTGAAGAGGAGATCGAGTACAGGTTAGTGTCCGAGGTTGATGAAAATGGTGATCTGTATCTGCTTTTCTCCCTGTAGAGTAACATATTTTTAAAATTGTATAAATATAGAAGTATATTAATGTATAGTATAACAGATATTTTATTTTTATACAGGATGCTTGTAGTAGTAGTGGCAATGGTTTATGCTTTGAAATGTTTTTTTTTTTTTTAAATGTATAAATGTAATTATATAGCATGTATTTTCTCTTTATACAGCAAGCTTATAGTAGTTTTATATTTAGTTTATATTAAGAAAAAAAAAAAAAACCCCAAAAAAACAAAAAAAAATTGTATAAATATATAAAGTATAAATGTATAGTATAACAGATCTTTTCTTTTTTATACAGGACATTTATAATAGTTGTAATATTGGTAGTGATTTATGTTTGACAACAAAAATTTATATAAATGTATAACATATATTTCTTCTTTATACAGGATGCTTAAGAGCCGGTTCAAATTAGCGCGACTTGTCAGCATGACAAGTCGCGCTCCCTCGCGGTCCATTGACCGCTATAGGACCCGTTCTAATAGGAGCGACACAAGTCGCTCCGACTTAGAAAAAGGGTCCTGTACTATTTCGGGGCGACCTCGGATCGACTTGCATAGACTTCAATTATGTGAAGTCCCTGCAAGTCGCTCCGAAGTCATGGTCGTGGTGCAATGTAATGCACAAGTCGCCCCCAAAGTAGTAAGGAGTCGTGTCGCCTCAGTGTGAACCGGCTCTTAAGTTGTTTGATACTAGTTTAAAAAACAAGAAAAACAAACAAAAAATTGTATAAATATAGAAGTATAAGGCCCCGTTCACATTGGGGCGATGCTGCTTCCCGGGGCGACCACACAGGTCGTGGCGCGCTGTTCGCACCGCGACCTCAGAGCGGCCGGCACGGACTTCATAACATTGAAGTCTATGCAGGTCGCTCCGGGTCGCCCCAAAGAAGCTCCGGACCCTTTTTCTAAGTCGGAGCGACTTGTGTCGCTCCTATTAGAACGGGTCCACAGCTTCTCTATGCCTGGCGACCTACGGCGACCTGTCAGGCGACAGTGTGAATGGGGGCTAAGTGTCGGTTCACACTAGGGCGACACGACTTCGGGCGACTAATGCAGTCGCCTGTGCGCCGCGACTTCGGCGCGGCTTGCAACGACTTCACATAATGGAAGTCAATGCAGGTCGCTCCGACTTTGCAAAAAAAAGGTGCAGGAACCTTTTTCTAAGTCGGAGCGACTTGAGTCGCTCCTATTTGAATGGTTCCAATTGCACGGCACGGTCCGCTACTTGTCAGGTGACCAAGTCGTCTGAGTGACAAGTCGGCACAGTGTGAACCGGCACTTAATGTATAATATAACAGATATTTTCTATTTATACAGGATGCTTGTAGTATTGGAAATGGTTTATGCTTTAAATTTTTTTTTTAAATGTATAAATGTAATTATATAACATGTTTCTTCTCTTTATACAGCATGTATGTAGTAGTTTTATAGTAGTTATTTAAAAACAAAAAAAAACAAAAAAAACAAAAAAAATTGTGTAAATATATAAAGTATA
Source organism: Pelophylax lessonae (assembly GCF_965119305.1). Taxonomy (NCBI): domain Eukaryota; kingdom Metazoa; phylum Chordata; class Amphibia; order Anura; family Ranidae; genus Pelophylax; species Pelophylax lessonae. The sequence continues at coordinate 53,559,964 of NC_138777.1, read as the reverse complement.
AATGTATAGTATAACAGATATTTTTTTTCTATACAGGGTACTTGTAGTAGTTGTAGTAATGGTAGTATTTATGCTTGTAGTAGTTTATTGGAGTTGATGTTTTGAAAAACCCCCATCCCCCCCCCCCAAAAAAAATTGGATAAATATAGAAGTATATATGTATAACATAACATATATTTTCTTTTTATACAGTATGCTTGTAGTAGTAGTAATGGTTTAAGAAAAAAAAAATTATAAAATGTTAAATGTATAACTTATCTTTCTTGTTTTTAACCACTTAAGCCCCGGAAGATTTTACCCCCATTCCGACCAGGGCCTTTTTTTGCGATTCGGCACTGAGTGACTTTAATGGACAATTGCGCGGTCGTGCAAAGCTGTACCTAAACTAATTTGATGTCCTTTTTTTCCCACAAACAGAGCTTTCTTTTGGTGGTATTTGATCACCTGTGCGATTTTTACTTTTTGCGCTATAAACAAAAAAAGAGCGTCAATTTTGCAAAAATAACAATATTTTTCACTTTTTTTTATATGAAATTCCCCCCAAAAAAATGTAAAAATCTAATTTTGTTTTCTGCTACATATGTTTGGTAAAAAAAAAAAAATCGCAAAAAGCGTATTTTGATTGGTTTGCGCAAAAGTTATTGCGTTTACTAACTAAGGGAAAGATTTCTGTAATTTTTGGTGTTTTTTTTTTGCGGTACTGCGACATTGCGGCGGACAGATCGGACCCTTGACTGACATTTTTGACACTTTTGGGGTTACATTACTGCAGTAATCAGTGCTATACATATGCACTGTTACTGCAAAATGACACTGGCAGGGAAGGGGTTAACTTTATTGGGGAAGGAGGGGTTAAGTGTGTCCCTAGGGGCGTGCTTCTTACTGTGATTGGACATGGCTACTGGTGTAGGAACAGTGATCAACGGTCCTACATAGTAGAACCGTATGATCACCATTCCTACACAGGGGAGAATGACAGGCGGCTTGTGTACATCAGCAGCCTGCCTTTCTCCCTTCACGGCGGACGATCGCGAGTGACCGGCGGACATCTCACGGACTTCCCAGGGAACGAGCCGGGGCTGGAGCGCGCTCGCCTGCTATTGGCTCACAAGCAAGTGACAGGCTAGTGACGTACCGGTACGTCACTTTGCCTGGCCGGGGCTGACCGCCGCAGTATATGTACTTGCAGCAGTCAGCAACCGGTTAAACAAGACGATTCTGCACGGTATTTCTTTAACGAACAATTGCACGGTCGTGCGGCGCTGTACCCAAATAAAATTGATGTCCTTTTTTTTCCCACAAATAGAGATCTCTTTTGGTGGTATTTGATCACCTTTTTATTTTTTTTTGCGCTATAAACAAAAAAAGAGCGACAATTCTGAAAAAAAAAACTATATTTTTCACTTTCTGCTGTATACCATTCCCCCCCCCCCCCCCAAAATTTAAAAATCAAATTTTTTCATAATTTTATGCCAATTTTTATTCTGCTACATATTTTTGGTAAAAAAAGTCCAATAAGCGTATTTTGATTGGATTGCGCAAAGGTTATCACGTCTACAAACCAGGGGAAAGATTTACGTCATATTTATTTATTTATTTTTTAAATAGTAATGGCGGTGATCAGCGATTTTTAGCGGGACTGCGACATTGCAGCGGACAGATCGGACCCCAAACTGACATTTTTGAGACTTTTGGGACATTACTACAGTAATAAGTGCTAAAAATAGGCACTGTTGCTGTAATAATGACACTTGGAGGGAAGGGGTTAACCCAGGGGCGATCAAAGGGTTCAGTGTGAGCCTAGGGAGTGTTTTCTAACTGTGGGGGGGGGGTAATATCAACACAGAGACCTGTGCTCCTAAGTAGCAGGAACACAGGGGCTCTGTGTTGATAGCAGAGAGAACAACATTCTTCTGTGTTTTTCTCAACAGCAGACCACCATTCTCTCTTCACGGGGAGCGATCGTGGGTGCCCGGCGGCAATTGTGGCTGCTGGCCCCACGCCTCGGCTTCCCCGCTGGTGAGTGGACGCGGGCGAGGGACACCAGGCCCTGGAAATTATGTTTTACATGTACAGGACATTGCCAGCGTGGGACCTCAGAAGAGGAGGTTGGGGGCCGCTCTGTAAAAAACCATTGCACAGAGAAGGTAAGTATAACATGTTTGTTATTTAAAAAAAAAAAAAAATGCACAACTTCCATCTACCTGATGGCACCTGCCTTGCTGGTCCCAGGTTTGCTGATAGGGACGAAGCCTATAACACTTTAACAGAAAAGGGAGATAAGGACACAAAAAATTTGCTCACTCTTACCCACATATACCAACTTGTGGCATCCATCCCAAATAACATAGAATGCATACACAAATCCTGTAACAGGATTTGACAGAGGGGTGGGGGAAGGGATGTTGTGATGCCGGAAAAGTATATATATGCACTCTAAATGTCTAAAAAAATATTTATTAAATACATCAATAAATGAACAAACAAAAACATTCTAATGATAATACAGATCATCAAAAATCCATGACAATAAATACATGACAAATTTATTAAAATTCACATTAGGAGGATATCCACAGCGTGGGCGCCAAGCAACACGTATGGCACAATGGAAGTTTATTGGTTCGGGATGCAGACCCTACGCGTTTCAACTTTTTGAGAAGTCTTCTTCAGGGGAAATATCGATCCTTCAAACTCCTTATGGACTCGACCTGTACATATAATAAGCAGGCGAGCAAATAATCCATGCAATACATGAATATAAAATAGGCCATAACAATATACAAAATATCCAACAACACAATTATATATAAGACTGAAGCACTTATTTACTAGACAGTCCTCCAAAGCAAATTCCCTAATTATAAAAGAAAGAACGATGTACAATGCATTGGCTGTATGGAGATGGACGACCCCGGGACAACCCAACTGCACGAGTCCAAACGAGGGTCCACGAGGGGCAAGGCATAAAATGGATGGAGAGAATCCTAGCAAAAAACAAATATAAAGTATAAAGCCATAGAGAACAATAGTGGCCACAGAAAAGCACCTAATAGCAGGGGCAAGTATAAAAAGGATGATATATATCTATGAACTAGGCCACCTATATATTTACCTTAAGGCAAGGCCCAGTTAGGGATCAGTGTGTCCACAGTCCAACAAAAAACTTAGCCGCCAGAGTGGGGACTTGGTGACACAAAAGATAGCTGTAACCAATTCTCCTTTCTGCAGATAAAAAAGAGAAACAATAGTCCCCAAAAAAGGGGGAAAAAAGGAACTATCAGTGATGTATTAAAGTAAAATTAATTCCATTAAATAGGGGTAGCATAGCAGATAAAAAAAGGATAAGGGCTACCTAAGGTATCTAAGGAACTATTATTATTATTAGTGATGTATTACAGTAAAATTAATTCCATTAAATAGGGGTAGCATAGCAGATAAAAAAAGGATAAGATCTATCCGAGATATCATATAATTACCTCCACACCGTCACACAGCAAGCGTACCTCCCAGCTGAAGCAAGGGAATGACCCTACATTGTCAGGTGTAGAGGTATATAGGGAAGGGGGAGGCCACCCCCACAGAAAGTGGACCAATCCCCCCAGTGTCTCCAATGAATGGGAGACTCCCATCCAGGTGCCTGTGATGGAGCAAAGAACTCCACCTGCCCCCCCCCCCCCCCCGCAGGGTTAACCCATCACATTGCGGGGCCGCCGACATAGGGCATCCATGGCAAAGAACAATGCCACTCAGAGGGGCAGGAATCCAGGGGGGGGGGGGGGAACGGCCGTTGACGTGGCCAATGACGCGTTCAGTGACGTCCGCCCAAAAGGGCGGAAGAGGAGCCGGGGCGGGCATGTTATAAGAGGGCAGAGGAATGACACAGGTATCCGGTGGCCCCAAAGGCAAGACCGGAAAATAGGAAACCCACCGAAATGACACCTCCAAGCCCCAACCCACAAGAGAAGGGGCTACATGTGCCGGGTGGAACCCAGTTGGCACGGAGCAAGCTAGAGCCCCCACAAGAAGTCCTGTGGGAAGGACACATTTGCTAATCTTTTTCCCTTCTACTGGGTGGCAACACACCATGCAGATTCTGGGTTCAATAATGGGCACAGGGAGCCTGGAAAAAATGGCTACAGAACATGTGGGGGACCAGCATTTTCTGGGGTATGCAGAAGTGATCTGGCAGACGCACTTCTTTTTTTTTACACTTTACATTTTTTTTCTAAACATTTTTTTTCTTAACTTTTTATTTCATCCCATGGGGACAAAAAGTTCCCTTTGTGATACATGTAGGATGACAGGTTCTCTTTAACCACTTAAGCCCCGGAAGATTTTACACCCTTCCTGACCAGGGCCTATTTTGCGATTCGGCACTGCGTGACTTTAATGGACAATTGCGCGGTCGTGTGACCCTGTACCTAAACGAATTTGACATGCTTTTTTTCCCACAAACAGAGCTTTATTTTGGTGGTATTTGATCACCTGTGCGATTTTTTGATCATGCGCTATAAACAAAAAAAGAGCGTCAATTTAGCAAAAATAACAATATTTTTCACATTTTTTTATATGAAATTCCCCCAAAAAAATGTAAAAATCAAAATTTTTTTAACATTTTCGGCCAATTTGTTTTATGCTACATGTTTGGTAAAAAAAAAAATCGCAAAAAGCGTATTTTGATTGGTTTGTGCAAAAGTTATCGCGTTTACTAACAAAGGGAAAGATTTTTGTCATTTTTGTTGTTTTTTTTTTTAACGAGTAATGGCGGCGATCTGCGATTTTTTTTTTTTTTTTTGCGGGACTGCGACATTGCGGCGGTCAGATCGGACCCTTGATTGACATTTTTGATACCTTTGGGGTTACCAGTGACATTTCTACAGTGATCAGTGCTATACATATGCACTGTTACTGTAAAATGACACTGGCAGTGAAGGAGTTAACTGTATTGGAGAGGGAGGGGTTAAGTGTGTCCTAGGGGCGTGTTTCTAACTGTCATTGGATGTGGCTAGTGGTGTAATAGCACAGAGCAAAGGTCCTACATAGCAGGACTGACTGATCTGTGCTTTTACACATGGGAGAATGACAGGCGGCTTGTTTACATTAGCCGCCTGCCTTTCTTCCGGTGTAACGGACGATCCCGAGTGCCCGGCGGACCCGATGGGGGGGTCCGTGACCGCGCAGGCTAGCAACGTAGCCCTACGTCGATTTGCCTGTGAGGGGCTGACTGCCGACGTAAATAGTCATGCGGCGGTCGGCAAGCAGTTAAGGAGACATCAGGTGTCTAAAACAGTGCTTCTCAACCTTTTTTCAGTCAATGCACACTTTAAATTTTTGCACAATCTCGAGGCACATATGGGCAACCCAACATTAGAGGGGATTTATTCCTCCACCGTTGAAAGCTGGTACTGGCTAGTATTCTAGTATTTATCTTCTCCCTCACTTTCTCTCCTTCTCTTTGCCAACATGACCAAAGTGCTGACAGAGAGGGGCAAACAAGGATGCTGTGCAGGTGCCCGATGTCCATCCTTATCATATGATGTTGTTGTTAGGATGCCAGTGTCTGATCCGTATGGTGCTCAAAGTTATAATGCTGCACAATCAAACCTGTGGCTTTGAGTCACAAAAAAGCTGCCTTGATGGCAATTTTTAGGCATTTTGCCAAGGCACTCCTGAAGAACCCAAAATGCACACCAGGGTGCATTCTATTTGTTTTTTGTTTTTTTCTCTAGCTATATTGGCTAGGGAAAGTGACACAAGGACCCGAAAGTGACATTTTACATGTAATTTCTGGGTCATTACCAGGAAGAGAAGATCAGCAAATGGATGTTCACTGATCTCCCTCCTATCTACCCATTGGCACCCACCATGCTGGTCTCAGGTATTTTGATGGTCGTGGAGTCTAGAAATCCGGTGGATGTGGAGCCAAGATTGCTGGCGTGGGACCCCAGAAGAGAAGATTTAGGGACCATCTATGCAATACCATTGCAAAGAGAAGATAAGTATAACATACATGTATCAAACACAAGGCCTGTGGGCCAAATCCAGCCCACCAGGCCAAAATATGTGGCCCTCTCACTTCTCCTGCAGCTATGACACCTCCCTTATCCTGGCGCGCACCTTGTCTCAACAGTCGGCAACAAAAGGAGGAAAGAACTCCTCTGCCAGATCCTGTGCTTCTCTGTGCAGCTGTGGACAGGCTTGTCTCTGGCCTCACATGTCAGCAGTCACCAGCTTAGAGTTGGATAGAGTCTTCCTACAGATCCTGCACCTGTGTGTGCAGCCACTGCACCCTCCCTTGGTCTCAGCATTTAGCAGACTTCAGCAGCTGATAGCCCATCTCTGTTCCTCCTCCAGACCCTGCACTTTCTGCTTCCCAGCTCTGCCCCAGCTTCTTCTTGGAAGCAGCACATGGTAAGGGGGTGCAATGTGATGTAAGGGTGGGTGGGGGACACTTGTCTTATGATGGGAGGATGAGCAGACCTCTTCACATCTGATGTAAAGGTGGGGGGGGGAGGGGGGGAGCTCTGGATATCTAGTCTTACAGATAAAACCGGCCCTTTTGGAGCAACTATAATGCTGATACAACCCTGGTATAACATCTTTAGTATTTTAAGAAAAAGAAAAAAAACCCCACCATGCACGTTCTTGGTTTACTGATGGGCGCACAGAGCCCGGAAAAAATGGAAAAGAAGCATCTGAGGGGGACCAGCATTTTCCGGGGTATGTGGAAGTGATGTGATGGAAGCGCTTGGGTATAACTTACACTTACACTTTTTTACATTTTCTTCTAAATGGGGACAAAAAATCCCCTATGTGCTGAATCTTTGGTGACATGATCTCTTTACCAAGACATTATGGGTCTAAAAGACCCATGATAAGCACACAAATGTTCACAACTCTTCCTCTCCACCCATTGGCACCCGCCATGCAGGTTCTGGGTTCACAGATAGGCAAATGAAGCCTGGAAAAAATGGCATCAGAGCATGTGGGGGAGGGGGGGGCATTTTCTGGGGTATGCGGACACGAACTGGCAGAAGTGCTTGGGTGTAAAATTTTTTTCTTTTACAGTTCTTTATGAAACTTTTTATTTTCCCATCACATGGGGACAAAAGTCCCCTAGGTGATGCATTTTTGGTGACAGGTTTTCTTTAATGAGACATTAGGGGTCTCACCTGCCATCAATGATTTTATTTTCCTCTATACAGTGGCACCCATCATGAAGGTGCCATTGGGATCACCAATACCCACATGGAGCCTGGAAAAAATGGCAACGGAGCATGTGGAGGGGGTACTTTTCTGAGGCATGTGAAAGCGATCCAGTGGAAGAGCTTGGGTGTAACTTTAATTATTTATATTTTTTTTTAATGAACTTTTTATACAGAAAGTCCCCTATGTCATGTATTTTTGGTGACTGGTTCTCTTTAATGACACATCAGGAGTCAAAAAGAGCCCTGATGTCTCACCTATTCTTCAATGAAAGATTGCACTCATCCATTTTTTTTCTATAACCATATTTGCCAGGAATTCAGAAGTGACGTTTTAGATGTCGCTTTTGGGTTATCACCGGAAGGGGAGATCAACAAACAGACATTGCTGATCTCCCTCTCATCTACCTGGTCCCAGGGTTTCTGATGGGCATGGAGCCTGGAAACCTGTTGGAGGAGGACCTCAGATAACCAGTGGGGGACCCCAAATGAGGAGTTTCAGGGCCGCTCAGTGCCATACCATTGCACGCAGGAGGTTAGTATAACATGTTTGTTATTTTAATTTAAAGAAAAACTTTACAACCGCCTTAACAGGAAAGGGAGTTAAGCAAAAAGACATTCGCTGATCTTCTTCTCATCTACAGGGTGGCACCCACCATGCAGGTACTGGGTTCACTGATTCATTTTACGGAGTATCTGGATATGTTTCGGCGGAAGCACTTTTGTGTAACTAATTTTTTTACACTTCTAAAAAATGTTTTCTAAACTTTTTTCCATCACATGCAGGCACAGTCTCCTATGTGATGCATTTTTGGTGACAGGTTCTCTACAATGAGACTTCAGACCCCCCCCAATAAAACAAATAGGGTGCAGATTGTGCTTCACTAGCTTCTTTCCCAGTCATACTGGCTAGGGAAAGAGATATCAGGACCCAGAAGTAGCACTTTACTTGTCACTTCCAGATATTTAATAGGAAAGGGAAGTTAGTAATGCGACGTTCGCTGACCCCCCCCCCCTCTACCCAGTGGCACCCATCATGCCTGTCCTGATGACATCATGATGGGCAATGGAGACTTGAAAAAATGACAAAGGCATGTGTGGGTGAAAACTGTAACACATATTTGGTGACATGTTCTCTTTAACAAGACATCACTGGTCTAAAACCCATGATAAGCAAACAAATGTTCATTGACCTTCTTCCCCTTTACCCGGTGGCACTCAACATGCAGGTTCTGGGTTAACGGATGGGCATATGGAGCCCGGGAAAAATAGCCACAGAGCATGTGGGGGGGGGGGGGGGGGAATTTTCTAGGGTATTCGATTTATTGAGTTTATGTTCTGCTCTTACTGTTGTTACTGTGTTGTATTGTTAACCATTGTTTGCTTTGCAGGAACGCCATTCAGCTGCAGCACTCATCTGTTTATTCTGACAGCAACAGGGTTTGATTTCAGAATACATAAATCAGTGACTGTAGCGCTGTAGGAGGTGATTTCACCACCACAGTTAAAAAAGAGCGTATATGCCGAAGCATGGGGGCTGGGGTGGTCAGAGGGTGGATCGCCCCTATGCTTTGGCATATATTTTTTACTCTTTTTTGCACAGATTGCAATAAAAACATACAAAAAAAAATATTGCATGTATGCCCAACAAGAACCAGCAATGTACTGCTACGTCTCTGGACTTTGAGTGGTTATACCGGGATGATGCCTACACCTGAAGGCATCATCCCGGTATAACCACTCAAAGTCCAGAGACGTAGCAGTACGTTGCTGGTTCTTGTTGGGCATACATGCAATATTTTTTTTTTTTTTAGTGGGTTTTTTTTCAGCTGGTGGTTGGCTTACGTGTAAAGCAATCCTAGCGTTTAATTAGCCGCTAGACTGCTTTTACAAGCAGTGGAAGGGGACATTCCCCCCCCCTCCGGCCACCTTCCACAGATTTCTTAGGCTCTCCTGTCCCACTGGGGAACCTGAGAAAGCAGCCGGTGGTTCTACCAGCTGACCATAGAGCTGATGGGAAACCGGAGTGGCTCCAATCATCTCCGTGGCCTAAGAAACCAGAAGCTACAAGCATTTCATCACTTCAGTTTACCCCGATATAAACAGCACCATTTTAGAATGGAAACAGCAGACCACCGTTCTCTCTTCACAGGTAGCGATCGTGGGTGCTCGGCGGCAATTGTGGCTGCTGGCCCCGCGCCTTGGCTTCCCCGCTGGCGAGTGGACGCGGACGAGGGACACCAGGCCCTGGAAATTATGTTTTACATGTCCAGGAGATTGTCAGCGTGGGACCTCAGAAGAGGAGGTTGGGGGCCGCTCTGTAAAAAAGAGAAGGTAAGTATACCATGTTTGTTATTTTAATACAAAAAAATAAAAAAATGCACAAATTCCATCTACCTGATGGCACCTGCCTTGCTGGTCCCAGGTTCGCTGATAGGGACAAAGTTTATTGGTTCAGGATGCAGACCCCTTCGCGTTACAACTTTTTGAGAAGTCTTCCTCAGGGACAATATCGATCCTACAGACTCCTTATGGACTCGACATGTACATATAATAAGCAGACGAGCAAATAATCCATACAATACATGAATATAAAATAGCACATAACAATATACAAAATAGCCAACAACACAATTATATAGAACACTGAAGCACTTAGGTGCTAGACAGTCCTCCAAAGAAAATGCACTAACTATTAAAGAAAGAACGATGTACAATGCATTGGCTGTATGAAGACCCCGGGACAACCCAACTGCACGAGTCCAAACGAGGGACCACAAGGGGCAAGGCATAAAATGGATGGAGAGAATCCTAGAAAAAAAACAAATATAAAGTATAAAGCCATACAGAACAATAGTGGCCACAGAAAAGCACCTAATAGCAGGGGCAAGCATAAAGAGGATGATATATATGTATGAACTAGGCAACCTATAAATTTACCTTAAGGCGGGGCCCAGTTAGGGAACAGTGTATCTACAGTCCAACAAAAAAACGTAGCCTCCAGAGTGGAGGCTTGGTGACACAAAAGATAGCTGTAACCAATTCTCCTTTCTGCAGATAAAAAAGAGAAACAATAGTCCCCAAAAAAGGGGGGAAAAAAAGGAACTATTATTATTATTAGTGATGTATTACAGTAAAATTAATTCCATTAAATAGGGGTAGCATAGCAGATAAAAAAAGGATAATGTCTATCTAAGATATCATATAATTACCTCCACACCGTCACACAGCAAGCGTACCTCCCAGCTGAAGCAAGGGAATGACCCTACCTGTCAGGTGTGGAGGTATATAGGGAAGGGGGAGGCACCCCCACAGGAAGTGCACCAATCCCCACAGTGTCTCCAATGAATGGGAAACTCCCATCCAGGTGCCTGTGATGGAGCAAAGAATTCCACCTGCCCCCCGCAGTGTTAACCCATCACATTGCGTGGCCGCCGACATAGGGCATCCATGGCAAAGAACAGAGGGACGGGCACTCGCTCCCGGAGAACAACGCAGTGGGAACGGCTGATGGTGCGGCCAATGACGCGTTCAGTGATGTCAGCCCAGAAGGGTGGAAGAGGAGCCAGGGCAGCCATGTGTGAAGAGGGCAGATGGATGGAAAAAAACACTAGCACCGACACAGGTATCCGTTGGCCACAAAGGGGAGATCTGAAAGTAGGAAACCCCCCGAAATGACACCTCCAAGCCCCAACCCACAAGGGAAGGGGCTACAATGTCCGGGAGGAACCCGGTTGGCACCGAGCAAGCTAGACCGCCCACAAGAAGTCCTGTGGGAAGGACACATTTGCTGATCTTCTTCCCTTCTACTGGGTGGCAACCCACCATGCAGATTCTGGGTTCAATAATGGGCCCATGGAGCCCAGAAAAAATGGTTACAGAACATGTGGAGGACCAGCATTTTCTGGGGTATGCAGAAGTGATCTGGCAGGCGTACTTTTTTTACACTTTACATTTTTTTTTCTAAACATTTTTTTCTCAACTTTTTATTTCATCCCATGGGGACAAAAAGTTCCCTTTGTGATACATTTTTGATGACAGGTTCTCTTTAAGGAGACATCAGGTGTCTAAAACAGTGCTTCTCAACCTTTTTTCAGTCAATGCACACTTTAAAATTTTGCACAATCTCGAGGCATCCCATTCTAAAATGTAAAAAACTAAACTAAGCAGCAACATCTACACACATATGGGCCACCCAACATTAGAGGGGATTTATTCCTCCACCTTTGCAAGCTGGTACTGGCTAGTATTCTAGTATTTATCTTCTCCCTCACTTTCTCTCCTTCTCTTTGCCAACATGACCAAAGTGCTGACAGAGAGGGGCAAACAACAAGGATGCTGTGCAGGTGCCCGATGTCCATCCTTATCATATGATGTTGTTGTTAGGATGCCAGTGGCTGGTCCATATGGTTCTCAAAGTTATAATGCTGCACTATAAAACCTGAGGCTTTGAGTAACAAAAAAGCTGCCTTGATGGAAATTTGTAGGCATTTTCCCAAGGCACTCCTGAAGAACCTAAAAGGCACCCCAGGGTGCCATGGAACCAGATTGAAAAAGGCTGGTCTAAAAGACACATGTCATCCAATGAAATAAGAGTGCAGATTGCATTCTATTTGTTTTTTGTTTTTTTCTCTAGCTATATTGGCTAGGGAAAGTGACATAAGGACCTGAAAGTGACATTTTACATGCCCTTTCTGGGTCATTACCAGGAAGGGAAGATCGGCAAATGGATGTTCACTGATCTCCCTCCTATCTACCCATTGGCACCCACCATGCTGGTCTCAGATTTTTCGATGGTCGTGGAGTCTAGAAATCCGGTGGATGAGGAGCCAAGATTTCTGGCGTGGGACCCCAGAAGAGAAGATTTAAGGACAATCTATGCAATACCATTGCAAAGAGAAGTTAAGTATAACATACATGTGTCAAACACAAGGCCTGTGGGCCAAATCCAGCCCACCAGGCCAAAATATGTGGCCCTCTCACTTCTCTTGCAGCTATGACACTTCCCTTGTCCTGGCCCGCATCTCCTCTGCCAGATCCTGTGCTTCTCTGTGCAGCTGTGGACAGGCTTGTCTCTGCCCCCACATGTCAGCAGCTTAGAGGAGGAAAGAGTCTTCCTACAGATCCTGCACCTCTCTGTGCAGCCACTGCACCCTATAGCCTCCCCTGGTCTCAGCATTTAGCAGACTTCAGCAGCTGATTGCCCTTCTCTGTTCCTTCTCCAGACCCTGCACTTTCTGATTCCCAGCTCTGACCCAGCTTCTTCTTGGCAGCAGCACATGGTAAGGGGGTGCAATGTGATGTAAGGGAGGGTGGGGGACGCTTGTCTTATGATGGGAGGATGAGCAGACTCCTAACATCTGATGTAAAAGTGTGGCGGGGGGGGGGGGTGAGGTGCCCTGGATATCTAGTCTTACAGATACAACCGGCCCTTTCACTGTAATTCTGATACAACCCTGGTATAACATCTTTAGTATTTTAAGAAAAAGAAAAAAAAAACCCTTGCAAGTTCTTGGTTTAATGATGGGCACACAGAGCCCGGAAAAAATGGAAAAGGAGCATCTGAGGGGGACCAGCATTTTCCGGGGTATGTGGAAGTGAAGTGATGGAAGTGCTTGGGTATAACTTACACTTTTTTACATTTTCTTCTAAATGTGGACAAAAAATCCCCTGTGATGAATCTTTGGTGAAATGTTCTCTTTACCAAGACATTACGGGTCTATATAAGCACACAAGTGTTCACAACTCTTCCTCTCCACCCAATGGCACCCGCCATGCAGGTTCTGGGTTCACAGATAGGCAAATGGAGCCTGGAAAAAATGGCATCAGAGCATGTGGGGGAGGGGGGGGGGCATTTTCTGGGGTATGCAGACACGAACTGGCAGAAGTGCTTGGGTGTAAAGTTTTTTTTCTTTTACAGTTCTTAATTAAACTTTTTATTTTTCCATCACTTGGGGACAAAAGTCCCCTATGTGATGCATTTTTGGTGACAGGTTCACTTTAATGAGACATTAGGGGTCTCACCTGCCATCAATGATTTTATTTTCCTCTACCCAGTGGCACCCATCATGCAGGTTCTGGGATCACCAATAGGCACATGGAGCCCAGAAAAAATGGCAACGGAGCATGTGGAGGGAGGGGACTTTTCTGAGGCATGTGAAAGCGATCCGGTGGAAGAGCTTGGGTGTAACTTTAATTTCTTACATTTTTTTTTATTTAACTTTTTATACAAAAAGTACCCTATGTCATGTATTTTTGGTGACTGGTTCTCTTTAATGACACATCAGGAGTCAAAAAGAGCCCTGATGTCTCACCTATTCTTCAATGAAAGATTGCACTCAGAACTCAGAAGTGAAATTTTAGATGTCACTTTTGGGTTATTACCGGAAGGGGAGATCAACAAACAGACATTGCTGATCTCCCTCTCATCTACCTGGTCCCAGGGTTTCTGATGGGCATGGAAACCTGATGGAGGAGGACCCCAGATAACCAGTGCGGGACCCCAAATGAGGAGGTTCAAGGCCGCTCAGTGCCTTACCATTGCATGCAGGAGGTTAGTATAACATGTTTGTTATTTTAATTTAAAAAAAATAAATACTTTACAACCGACTTAACAGGAAAGGGAGATAAGCAAATAGACATTCGCTGATCTTCTTCTCATCTACATGGTGGCATCAACCATGCAGGTACTGGGTTCACTGATAAGCACTTGAAGCCTGAAAAAATGGAAACAGTGCCTGTGAAGGGGGCACCGGCTTTATGGAGTATCTGGATATGATTCGGCGGAAGCACTTGGGTGTAACTAATTTTTTTACACTTTTAAAAAATGTTTTCTAAACTTTTTTCCATCACATGCAGGCAAAGTCTCCTAAGTGATGCATTTTTGGTGACAGGTTCTCTATAATTAGACTTCAGGGGTCTAAAAGACACCTAATGTCTTACCTGTCCCCACCCTCCCCCAATAAAACAAATAGGGTGCAGACTGTGCTTCACTAGCTTCTTTCCCTGTCATACTGGCTAGGCAAGGAGATACCAGGACTCAGAAGTAGCGCTTTACTTGTTACTTCCAGATATTTAATAGGAAAGGGAAATTAGTAAAGCGAAGTTCGCCGATTCCCCCCTCCCTCCTCTACCCAGTGGCACCCAACATGCCTGTCCTGGGTTTAATGATGGACAATGGAGACTTGAAAAAATGACAAAGCCATGTGTGGGGGAAAACGCCAGGTATCGGGGTATGTGGAGGTGATGCGACTGAAGCGCTTGGGTTTAACTTTAATTGTTTACACCTACATTTTTTTTTTTTCCTAAACTTTTTCTTTTTCCATCATATGGGGACAGAAAGTCCCCTATGAAATACATATTTGGTGACATGTTCTCTTTAACATGACATCATGGGTCCAAAAGACCCATGATAAGCAAACAAATGTTCATTGACCTTCTTCCCCTTTACCTGGTGGCACCCACCATGCAGGTTCTGGGTTCACGGATGGGCATATGGAGCCCGAGAAAAAAAATGCGACAGAGCATGTGGGGGGGGGGGGGGGTGGGATTTTCTAGGGTATTCGATTTATTGAGTTTATGTTCTGCTCTTACTGTTGTTACTGTGTTGTATTGTTAACCATTGTTTGCTTTGCAGGAATGCCATTCAGCTGCAGCACTGATCTGTTTATTCTGACAGCAACAGGGTTTGATTTCAGGATACCTAAATCATTGACTGTAGCGATGTAGGAGGTGATTTCACCACCACAGTTAAAAAAGAGCGTATATTCCGAAGCATGGGGGCTGGGGTGGTCAGAGGGCAGATCGCCCCTATGCTTTGGCATATATTTTTTACTCTTTTTTTTAACCGATTGCAATAAAAAACAAACAAAAAAAACAAAACATTGCATGTATGCTGAACAAGAACCAGCAACGTACTGCTATGGACTTTGAATGGTTATACCAGGATGATGCATGCAGGTGTAGGCATCATCTTGGTGGGTTTTTTTTTTCAGCTGGTGGTTGGCTTTCGTGTAAAACCAATACTAGCGTTTAATTAGCCGCTAGACTGCTTTTACAAGCAGTGGGAGGGGACGTTCCTCCCCCCCTCGGGCCACATTCCACAGTTCTCTCTGGCTCTCCTGTCCCACCGGGGAAACCGAGAAAGCAGCCGGTGGTTCTACCAGCTGACCATAGAGCTGATGGGAAACCGGAATGGCTCCAATCATCTCTGTGGCCTAAGAAACTGGAAGCTACAAGCATTTCATCACTTCAGTTTAGTTTGTGAAAGCATGTTATCACACCGATCTTGGTGTGGTCAGATGCTTTAAGGGCAGAGGAGAGGTCTAGAGTCTAATAGATCCCAAATTTTTCAAAAAAGGTGTACTTGTCACTATCTAAAAAAAGAAAGGTACAGTGTAAAAATAATAAATACATTTAAAAAACAAAGGGGAACGCAAGCATCGATCTCATGTCGTATGTAAACAGCAATTGCACCATACATGCAAGGTATCACTGTAATCGTCAGATAGAGGGCAGTAATTCTAGCACTAGACCACCTCTGGCAATCTGAAGTGGTAACCTGTAAACCTTTAAAAAATGTACATAGTTTGTTGCCACTGCATGGGCATGCCCAATTTTAAAGCATGTCGTGGTTGGTATCTACAGTATCTCACAAAATTGAGTACACCCCTTTACATTTTTGTAAAACTTTTATTATATCTTTTCATGTGGCAACACTAAAGAAATTAAACTTTACTACAATATAAAGTAGTGAGTGTACAGCTTGTATAACAGTGTAAATGTCCTGTCCCCTCAAAATAACTCAACACACAGCCATTAATGTCTAAACCGCAGGGAACAAAAGTGAGTACACCCCTAAGTGAAAATGTCCAAACTGGGCCCAAAGTGTCAATATTTTGTGTGGCCACGATTATTTTCCAGCACCGCCTTAACCCTCTTGGGCATGGAGTTCACCAGAGCTTCACAGGTGGCCATTGGAGTACTCTTCCACTCTTCCATTAAGACATCACTGAGCCGATGGATGTTGGACACATTGCGCTCCTCCACCTTCTGTTTGAGGATGTTCCACAAATGCTCAATAGGGTTTAGGTCTGGAGACATGCAGGGCCAGTCCATCACCTTTACCCTCAACTTCTTTAGCAAGGCAGTTGCAGTCTTGGAGGTGTGTTTGGGTTCGTGATCATGTTGGAATACTGCTCTGCTGCCCAGTCTTCAAAGGGAGGGGACCATGAGGATGTGGAAACCTTACAATAAGACCTAAACAAAATAATAGGGTGGGCATCTACATGGCAAAATTACATTTTACTGCATTTAAAAAAAACTAAACAGTAAAGTTAGCCCATTTTTTCTGTATATTATGAAAGATGATGTCACGCCGAGTAAGATACCCAACATGTTACGGTTTAAAATTGCGCACAACCGCAGAATGGCGACAAACTTCGGTCAATAAAAATCTCCATAGGCGATGCTTTAAAAAATTTTAACGGTTACCAGTTTAGAGTTAGAGTGTAGCTTTTTTTTTATTGCTCTCACTCTCGCGATCGCGGTGATACCTCACGTGTGGTTTTATTTCATTTGCAGCGCGACTTCCATATACGTTTTCTTTTGTGCGCGAGCTTACGGGGACAGGGCAGCTAAAACATTTTTTTTTCCTATTTATTTTATTTTTTAATTTTAGCACAGGTTTAAAAAAAAAATAAAAAATCTGATCACTTTTATTGCTGTCACAAGCAATGTAAACATCCCTTGTGACAGCAATAGGCAGTGACAGGTACTCTTTATGGAGGGATCGGGGTCTAAAAGACCCTAGACCCCTCCAATGCACTTCCATGTATTCAAAACGCAGAAAACTGCATTTTTGAATACATTCACTTTTTAAATCTGGCGCCTTTAGCAGCCGAGTAACCCAGAGGTGACGTCATGGACGCCGCCTCCGGGTTACGTCATCGGAGACCTGATCTAAGCCACATCCGGCTTTGATCGGGTCTCCCGGTGGGGTAACGATTGATCGGCTCCTGAGTCGTTACTGTCATTACTGCTGGAAAGCCGACCGCTGGCTCTAAAAAACGGTACCGGGTTGATGCCTCTAGCTAGAGGCATCACCCTGGTACAACCACTTAAACTCAACCGATGTAGGTCTACGTGGCTGGTCGTTAAGTGTTTACACTGCGTAAAGTGTTGTATACCGTCAGAGAGGTAAGGATGTGGAATTCTCTTCCACAAGCAGTGGTATTAGCGAGGAGCATCGATAGTTTCAAAAACTAAAAAATGGGCACCTTAACGACCACAACATACAGGGGTATACAATGTACTTTTGACATAAAGACTTACACACACACACACACACTCATGAAGGTTCTTGGTTCACTGATGGGCACACAGAGCCCGGGAAAAAATGGAGAAGGAGCATCTGAGGGGGACCAGCAATTTCCGGGGTATGTGGAAGTGATGTGATAGAAGCGCTTGGGTATAACTTACACTTACACTTTTTTACATTTTCTTCTAAATGGGGACAAAAAATCCCCTATGTGCTGAATCTTTGGTGACATGTGCTCTTTACCAAGACATTACGGGTCTAAAAGACCCATGATAAGCACACAAATGTTCACAACTCTTCCTCTCCACCCAATGGCACCCACCATGCAGGTTCTGGGTTCACAGATAGGCAAATGAAGCCCGTAAAAAATGGCCTCAGAGCATGTGGGGGAGGGGGGGCATTTTCTGGGGTATGCGGACATGAACTGGCAGAAG
The DNA here is from genome assembly GCF_965119305.1 of Pelophylax lessonae. Classification (NCBI taxonomy): domain Eukaryota; kingdom Metazoa; phylum Chordata; class Amphibia; order Anura; family Ranidae; genus Pelophylax; species Pelophylax lessonae. The sequence continues at coordinate 53,542,004 of NC_138777.1, read as the reverse complement.
TGCTTGGGTGTAAAGTTTTTTCTTTTACAGTTCTTTATTAAACTTTTTATTTTTCTATCACATGGGGACAAAAGTCCCCTATGCAATGCATTTTTGGTGACAGGTTCTATTTAATAAGACATTAGGGGTCTCACTTGCCATCAATGATTTTTTTTTCCTCTACCCAGTGGCACCCATCATGCAGGTTATGGGATCACTAATAGGCACATGGAGCCCATAAAAATGGCAACGGAGCATGTGGGGGGGGGGGAAGGAGGGGGGGGGGACTTTTCTGATGCATGTGAAAGCGATCCGGTGGAAGAGCTTGGGTGTAACTTTAATTTTTTACATTTTTTTTAAGGAACTTTTTATACAAAAAGTACCCTATGTCATGTATTTTGGTGACTGGTTCTCTTTAATTACACATCAGGAGTCAAAAAGAGCCCTGATGTCTCACCTATTCTTCAATGGAATATTGCACTCATCCATTTTTTTTTCTATAACCATATTTGCGATGAAAAGTGACACCAGGACTCAGAAGTGACGTTTTAGATGTCGCTTTTGGATTATTACCGGAAAGGGGAGATGAACAAACAGATATTGCTGATCTCCCGCTCATCTACCTGGTCCCAGGGTTTCTGATGGGCATGGAGCCTGGAAACCTGTTGGAGGAGGACCCCAGATAACCAATGGGGGACCCCAAATGAGGAGTTTCAGGGCCGCTCAGTGCCATACCATTGCACGCAGGAGGTTAGTATAACATGTTTGTTATTTTAATTTAAAGAAAAACTTTACAACCCGCCTTAACAGGAAAGGGAGATAAGCAAATAGACATTCGCTGATCTTCTTCTCATCTACACGGTGGCACCCACCATGCAGGTACTGGGTTTACTGATAAGCACTTGAAGCCTGGAAAAATTGAGACATATTACGGAGTATCTGGATATGATTCGGCGGAAGCACTTGGGTGTAACAAATTTTTTTACAACTCTAAAAAATGTTTTCTAAACGTTTTTTTCCATCATATGCAGGCAACGTCTCCTATGTGATGCATTTTTGGTGACAGGTTCTCTACAATGAGACTTCAGGGGTCCAAAAGGCCCCTAATGTCTTAACTCCCCCCCCCCCCACCTATAAAACAAATAGGGTGCAGATTGTGCTTCCCTAGCTTCTTTCCCAGTCATACTGGCTAGGGAAAGAGATACCAGGACCCAGAAGTAGCGCTTTACTTGTCACTACCCAGTGGCACCCATCATGCCTGTCCTGATGACATCATGATGGGCAATGGAGACTTGAAAAAATGACAAAGGCATGTGTGGGGGAAACCTGCACCACATATTTGGTGACATGTTCTCTTTAACAAGACATCACTGGTCTAAAACCCATGATAAGCAAACAAATGTTCATTGACCTGCTTCCCCTTTAACCGGTGGGACCCACCATGCAGGTTCTGGGTTCAGGGATGGCCATATGGAGCCCGGGAAAAATAGCCACAGAGCATGTGGGGGGGGGGGGGGGGGTTTCTAGGGTATTCGATTTATTAAGTTTATTTTCTGCTCTTACTGTTGTTACTGTGTTGTATTGTTAACCATTGTATGCTTTGCAGGAATGCCATTCAGCTGCAGCACTCATCTGTTTATTCTGACAGCAACAGGGTTTGATTTCAGAATACATATATCAGTGACTGTAGCGCTGTAGGAGGTGATTTCACCACCGCAGTTAAAAAAGACCGTATATGCCGAAGCATGGGGGCTAGGGTGGTCAGAGGGTGGATCAACCCTATGCTTTGGCATATATGTTTTACTCTTTTTTGCACAGATTGCAATAAAAAACATACAAAAAAAAAAAAAAATATTGCATGTATGCCCAACAAGAACCAGCAACGTACTGCTACGTCTCTGGACTTTGAGTGGTTATACCGGGATGATGCATTCGGGTGTAGGCATCATCTTAGTGGTTTTTTTTTTCAGCTGGTGGTTGGCTTACGTGTAAAAGCAATCCTAGCATTTAATTAGCCGCTAGACTGCTTTTACAAGCAGTGGGAGGGGACATTCCTCTCCCCCCCCCTCAGGCCACCTTCCACAGATTTCTCAGACTCTCCTGTCCCACTGGGGAACCTGAGAAAGCAGCCGGTGGTTCAACCAGCTGATCATAGAGCTGATGGGAAACCGGAATGGCTACAATCATCTCCGTGGCCTAAGAAACCAGAACCTACAAGCATTTCATCACTTCAGTTTAGCCCGATATAAACAGCACCATTTTAGAATGGAAACAGTAGACCACCGTTCTCTCTTCACAGGTAGCGATCGTGGGTGCTCGGCGGCAATTGTGGCTGCTGACCCCGCGCCTCGGCTTCCCTGCTGGCGAGTGGATGCGGACGAGAGACACCAGGCCCTGGAAATTATGTTTTACATGTCCAGGAGATTGTCAGCGTGGGACCTCAGAAGAGGAGGTTGGGGGCCGCTCTGTAAAAAAGAGAAGGTAAGTATACCATGTTTGTTATTTTAATACAAAAAAATTAAAAAATGCACAAATTCCATCTACCTGATGGCACCTGCCTTGCTGGTCCCAGGTTCGCTGATAGGGACAAAGTTTATTGGTTCAGGATGCAGACCCCTACGCGTTACAACTTTTTGAGAAGTCTTCAACAGGGGCAATATCGATCCTACAGACTGCTTATGGACTCGACCTGTACATATAATAAGCAGGCGAGCAAATAATCCATACAATACATTAATATAAAATAGCACATAACAATATACAAAATAGCCAACAACACAATTATATATAAGACTGATGCACTTAGGTACTAGAAAGCAGAGGTGGGGGACTTTAGTCACATGACTTGACTTAAGTCACCAGTTTGAGGACTTGAGACTTGCTTGACTAAAATTAATAAAAGACTCGACTTGACTTTGACTTGGTATTCATGACTTGATAATTGACTTTGACTTGAGACATATGACTCGAAATGACTTTACTTTTTTAAGTTATTAAATATTTGCATTTTCTCAAGATGTGATAAAACAAAATTAATGTGCCTGTTATGTTTCTGACACCAATGTCACTTAAAACACCTCAGTGTGTTCTGAATTTTAGGACACTGGCTGTTTAACAGTGGAAATACTTAACATGTTTTCAGTGACTGTGGTGTTAAAACATGACCGGACGAAGGATTTTGAGCTGTTTGGGCATTCAAAGTGTTTTTTTAATATGCCAAGAAAAAGCACTAAGCAGTTTTGTTAATGTTCAAAATAAAACAAATTTTATTTGTGACTTGACCAAAATAAATGACTTGACTTGACTTGCTTGACTTTTAGCAGGGACTCGACTTGACTTGCTTGCTTTTCGCCACAGTAACTTGGGACTTGCTTGAGACTTGAAGGTTAAGACTTGAGACTTGCTTGTGACTTGCACATGTGTGACTTAAGCCCCGTACACACGTACCGATCGTTGGCCGAACGATCGGCCGTCTTTTGTCCAGGGCTGTCCTGTCCGCTGAAAAGTGCAAAAGACTGCACACGAATTTTGTCAGCCAACAACAGCCGACTGCAGAAGTGATGTCATGTGATGGTTAACTTTCCGTGTCTTTTTTCTTTTCTGAGCATGCCCAGTCTTGCAAATCTGCTGATTGTCGGCCGAAATCTGTACTGATTGACACACAATCGGCCGTTCTGTTGTCGGCCTACAAAAATTTTAATGCCTGCATGACAGATTCTGTTCGGCCGAAAATGCGCTGTCGGAAGAATCATACTAACAAGCCTACAATCGGCTGATCGGTCGGCGGCTGAATATTTGCGGCCGACAATCGGTACGTGTGTACGGGGCTTTACTCCCATGTCTGCTAGACAGTCATCCAAAGAAAATGCAGCAACTATTAAAGAAAGAACGATGTACAATGCATTGGCTGTATGCAGACCCCGGGACAACCCAACTGCGAGGGACCACAAGGGGCAAGGCATAAAATGGATGGAGAGAATCCTAGCAAAAAACAAATATAAAGTATAAAGCCATACAGAACAATAGTGGCCACAGAAAAGAACAATAGCAGTGGCAAGTATAAAGAGGATGATATATATGTATGAACTAGGCCCCCTATAAATTTACCTTAAGGTGGGGCCCAGTTAGGGAACAGTGTATCCACAGTCCAACAAAAAAACTTCCAATTCTCCTTTCTGCAGACAAAAAAGAGAAACAATAGTCCCCAAACAGGGGGAAAAGGGAACTATTAGTGATGTATTAAAGTAAAATTAATTCCATTAAATAGGGGTAGCATAGCAGATAAAAAAAGGATAATGTCTATCTAAGGTATCATATAATTACCTTCACACCATCACACAGCAAACGTACCTCCCAGCTGAAGCAAGGGAATGACCCTACCTGTCAGGTGTGGAGGTATATAGGGAAGGGGGAGGCCACCCCCACACGAAGTGGACCAATCCCCACAGTGTCTCCAATGAATGGGAAACTCCCATCCAGGTGCCTGTAATGGAGCAAAGAACTCCACCTGCCCCCCACAGTGTTAACCCATCACATTGCGGGGCTGCCGACATAGGGCATCCATGGCAAAGAACAACGCCGCTCAGAGGGACAGGCACCCGCGGCCGGAGAACAACGCCCTGGGAACGGCTGATGATGCGGCCAATGACGCGTTCAGTGATGAAGAGGAGCCGGGGCGGCCATGTTGGAAGAGGGCAGAGGGATGGAAAAAAACACTAGCACCGTCACTGGTTTTCGGTGGCCCCAAAGGGGAGACCGGAAAGTAGGAAACCCACTGAAATGACACCTCCAAGCCCCAACCCACAAGAGAAGGGGCTACATGTTCCGGGTGGAACCCGGTTGGCACCGAGCAAGCTAGAGCCCCCACAGGAAGTTCTGTGGGAAGGACACATTTGCTGATCTTCTTCCCTTCAACTGGGTGGCAACCCACCATGCAGATTCTGGGTTCAATAATGGGCCCATGGAGCCCAGAAAAAATGGCTATAGAACATGTGGGGGACCAGCATTTTCTGGGGTATGGTGAAGTGATCTGGCAGGTGCACTTTTTTTTACACTTTACATTTTTTTTTCAACTTTTTATTTCATCCCATGGGAAAAAAAAGTCCCCTTTGTGATACATTTTTGATGACAGGTTCTCTTTAAGGAGACATCAGGTGTCTAAAACAGTGCTTCTCAACCTTTTTTCAGTCAATACACACTTTAAAATTTTGCACAATCTCGAGGCATCCCATTCTAAAATGTAAAAAACGAAACTACGTTTTACAAATCGCAGCAACATCTACGCATATGGGCCACCCAACATTAGAGGGGATTTATTCCTCCACCTTTGTAAGCTGGTACTGGCTAGTATTCTAGTATTTATCTTCTCCCTCACTTTCTCTCCTTCTCTTTGCCAACATGACCAAAGTGCTGACAGAGAGGGGCAAACAAGGATGCTGTGCAGGTGCCCGATGTCCATCCTTATCATATGATGTTGTTGTTAGGATGCCAGTGGCTGATCCGCATGGTGCTCAAAGTTATAATGCTGCACAATCAAACCTGTGGCTTTGAGTCACAAAAAAGCTTCCTTGATGGCAATTTTTAGGCATTTTGCCAAGGCACTCCTGAAGAACCCAAAAGGCACACTAGGGTGCCATGGAACCAGATTAAAAAAGGCTGGTCTAAAAGACACATGTCCTCCAATTAAAAAAAAGAGTGCAGATTGCATTCTATTTGTTTTTTTCTCTAGTTATATTGGCTAGGAAAAGTGACATACTGAAAGTGACATTTTACATGTAATTTCTGGGTCATTACCAGGAAGGGAAGATCAGCAAATGGATGTTCACTGATCTCCCTCCTATCTACTCATTGGCACCCACCATGCTGGTCTCAGGTTTTTCGATGGTCGTGGAGTCTAGAAATCCGGTGGATGAGATGACAAGATTGCTGGTGTGGGACCCCAGAAGAGAAGATTTAGGGACAATCTATGCAAAGAGAAGATAAGTATAACATACATGTATCAAACACAAGGCCTGTGGGCCAAATCCAGCCCACCAGGCCAAAATATGTGGCCCTCTCACTTCTCCTGCAGCTATGACACCTCCCTTGTCCTGGCGCGCACCTTGTCTCAACAGTCGGCAACAAAAGGAGGAAAGAACTCCTCTGCCAGATCCTGTGCTTCTCTGTGCAACTGTGGACAGGCTTGTCTCTGGCCCCACATGTCAGCAGCTTAGAGTTGGATAGAGTCTTCCTACAGATCCTGCACCTCTCTGTGCAGCCACTGCACCCTCCCTTGGTCTCAGCATTTAGCAGACTTCAGCAGCTTATTGCCCATCTCTGTTCCTCCTCCAGACCCTGCACTTTCTGCTTCCCAGCTCTGCCCCAGCTTCTTCTTGGCAGCAGCACATGGTAAGGGGGTGCAATGTGATGTAAGGGCGGGTGGGGGACACTTGTCTTATGATGGGAGGATGAGCAGACTCTTCACATCTGATGTAAAGGTGGGGGGGGGGGGGAGCTCTGGATATCTAGTCTTACAGATAAAACCGGTCCTTTTGGAGCAACTATAATGCTGATACAACCCTGGTATAACATCTTTAGTATTTTAATAAAAAGAAAAAAAAACCCCACCATGCAGGTTCTTGGTTTACTGATGGGCGCACAGAGCCTGGAAAAAATGGAGGAGCATCTGAGGGGGACCAGCATTTTCCCGGGGTATGTGGAAGTGATGTGATGGAAGCGCTTGGGTATAACTTACACTTACACTTTTTTACATTTTCTTCTAAATGGGGACAAAAAATCCCCTATGTGATGAATCTTTGGTGACATGTTCTCTTTACCAAGACATTACGGGTCTAAAAGACCCATGATAAGCACACAAATGTTAACAACTCTTCTTTTCCACCCAATGGCACCCGCCATGCAGGTTCTGGGTTCACAGCAGATAGGCAAATGAAGCCTGGAAAAAATGTAATCAGAGCATGTGGGAGAGAGGGGGCATTTTCTGGGGTATGCAGACACGAACTGGCAGAGGTGCTTGTGTGTAAAGTTTTTTCTTTTACAGTTCTTTATTAAACTTTTTATTTTTCCATCACATGGGGACAAAAGTCCCCTAGGTGATGCATTTTTGGTGACAGGCTCTCTTTAATGAAACATTAGGGGTCTCCTCTACCATCAATGATTTTATTTTCCTCTACCCAGTGGCACCCATCATGCAGGTTCTGGGATCACCAATAGGCACATGGAGCCCAGAAAAAATGGCAACGGAGCATGTGGAGGGGGGGGGGGGGTACTTCTGAGGCATGTGAAAGCGATCCAGTGGAAGAGCTTTGGTGTAACTTTAATTTTTTACATTTTTTTTTAATGAACTTTTTATACAAAAAGTCCCCTATGTCATGTATTTTTGGCGACTGGTTCTCTTAAATGACACATCAGGAGTCATATAGAGCCCTGATGTCTCACCTATTCTTCAATGAAAGATTGCACTCTAACCATATTTGCCAGGAAAAGTGACACCAGGACTCAGAAGTGACGTTTTAGATGTCGCTTTTGGGTTATTACCGGAAGGGGAGATCAATAAACAGACATTGCTGATCTCCCTCATCTACCTGGTCCCAGGGTTTCTGATGGGCATGGAGCCTGGAAACCTGGTGGAGGAGGACCCCAGATAACCAGTGGGGGACACCAAATGAGGTGGTTCAGGGCCGCTCAGTGCCATACCATTGCACGCAGGAGGTTAGTATAACATGTTTGTTATTTTAATTAAAAAAAAACAACTTTACTGCCGCCTTAAAAGGAAAGGAAGATAAGCAAATAGACATTCGCTGATCTTCTTCTCATCTTCATGGTAGCACCCACAATCCAGGGACTGGGTTCGCCGATCCCCCCCCCCCCCAGTGGCACCCATCACGCCTATCCTGGGTTTAATTATGGACAATGGAGACTTGAAAAAATGACAAAGCCATGGGGGAAAACGGCAGGTACCGGGGTATGTGGAGGTGATGCGAATGAAGTGCTTGGGTTTAACTTTAATTGTTTACACCTTAATTTTTTTTTTCCTTAACTTTTTCTTTTTCCATCATATGGGGACAGAAAGTCTCCTATGCAATACATATTTGGTGACATGTTCTCTTTAACAAGACATCACGGGTCTAAAAGACCCATGATAAGCAAGCAAATGTTCATTGACCTTCTTCCCCTTTACCTGGTGGCACCCAAAAAAAAAGCGACAGAACATGTGGGGGGGGGGATTTTCTAGGGCAGGGTTTCTCAACCAGTGTGCCGCGGCACACTGGTGTGCCGTGACGGGTCCCCAGGTGTGCGGCGGCAAAATGACCCCCAACCTATGCATTAATAAGAATTCTGTTCTTTACTGTAATGACTGCTGGCTGGTTACAGCGGTGCCGGTCCGCTGCCTAATGCTCGCTTTCCGCTGCCACAGGCAGTCGGGAAGCTGCGCGGGCCTCCCGACTCGCGTTCCTGCCAACCGATGACGTCATCGGTTGCTATGGGCGGGTCAGGCGCACAAGCAAGGGCTTGCTGGACGTTAGAGCAGGGAGCTGCTGGCTGGCGCGAGAGGAGAGAAACCAGGAAGGAGGATCTTCTGTGCCTGCATGTCAGCTCTGTGAGTACACAGGATTTTGTGGCATAACTTTTTTTTTATATTTTACCCTACCTAATAAATGTACTTTTTGACCTACCCTTGAACAGTGCTCCTCTCAGCTGTTTTTATTCTGACTTGTTAGTACACAGGATCACCTTGATGACTGCTTTGTAAATGTTAGATTATATATATATATATATATATATATATCTCATTTAAATATATGTGGGTATATAAAAAAAAAAAAAGATAAAAGATGTTTGTTTTAATTACTGTATTACTATATTATACAGATAATGATAACAGTACTTTTTTTAATATTGTATTCTGCTTACAGATTTTTTTATTTTTCATTCTACTTGCACGTCTGCTGCAGTTTTGTCTGTCTGTGTGCATATATACATGTGTCTGTATTCATATGTGTGTATATGTATGTGTGAGTGTTTATGTATGTATGTGTGTGTGTATGTATGTTACTTTTAATCCTGACCCCCCCCCCCCCCCATTCCTGTACCATCAGAAATGCTTTTTTTAGGGCTTGTTTGTGATAGCAGCAAGGACTGCTGCTCCTCTGAAAAGCAATCCATGCTCAGGTCACTTTACAGCAGCATTTTACAGGAGGTAAAGGGGCATTATGTTGCCTCCTCCCCACCTGTTTTAAGCCTGTAAATGCAACATCACTACATGCTACTGTGCACTGCACACAGTTGTGGGGTAGTTGCAGTGCAGCCACATTCACCATGGGTATACCTCCAGCTGCAGCCACCGCATGTGTACACCCCCAGCTGCTGCCTCTGTAGCTAAACAGGGAGAAGTTGGGGGTGGTAAAAACAGCTCAACCATGTGGTTTTACCACCCCTCCAACCTGACATGTGAACACTTGGTTCACATCTGCATGCTGCCTGTAGGGCAGCCCATTCATTGCAATGGGCTTCATTACCCGCAGAAATGCAGAGAAAGAAGTCCCTGACCTTTTTTTTTTTTTATTACGCCCCACCAAAAGCACCCTAAGTTTGCCAATCTGTGGGGTACCATTAGGAATTATTGACAACCCTAAAGAACAGAGCATTTGTGTGTGTCAGGAACAAGCGCGATTTTGCGCGTGTTCTGCGACATACAGTAACGAGAGCTGGACCTTGGACAGGGGTGCCTCGACTTGAAAAAGGTTGAGAAACACTGTTCTAGGGTATCCGATTTATTGAGTTTATGTTCTGCTCTTACTGTTGTATTGTTAACCATTGTTTGCTTTGCAGGAACCCCATTCAGCTGCAGCACTGATCTGTTTATTCTGACAGCAACAGGATTTGATTTCAGGATACCTAAATCAGTGACTGTAGCGCTGTAGGAGGTGATTTCACCACCGCAGTTAAAAAAGAGCGTATATGCCAAAGCATGGGGGCTGGGGTGGTCAGAGGGTGGATCGCCCCTATGCTTTGGCATATATTTTTTACTCTTTTTTGCACAGATTGCAATAAAAAACATAAAAAAAAGAAAAAAATATTGCATGTATGCCCAACAAGAACCAGCAACGTACTGCTACGTCTCTGGACTTTGAGTGGTTATACCGGGATGATGCATTCAGGTGTAGGCATCATCTTAGTGGTTTTTTTTTCAGCTGGTGGTTGGCTTACGTGTAAAAACAATCCTAGCATTTAATTAGCCCCTAGACTGCTTTTACAAGCAGTGGGAGGGGACATTCCTCCCCCGGCCACCTTCCACAGATTTCTCAGACTCTCCTGTCCCACTGGGGAACATGAGAAAGCAGCCCGTGGTTCAACCAGCTGACCATAGAGCTGATGGGAAACCGGAATGGCTACAGTCATCTCCGTGGCCTAAGAAGCCAGAAGCTACAAGCATTTCATCACTTCAGTTTAGCCCGATATAAACAGCACCATTTCAGAATGGAAACAGCAGACCACCGTTCTCTCTTCACAGGTAGCGATCGTGGGTGCTCGGCAGCAATTGTGGCTGCTGGCTCCGCGCCTCGGCTTCCCTGCTGGCGAGTGGACGCGGACGAGGGACACCAGGCCCTGGAAATTATGTTTTACATGTCCAGGAGATTGTCAGCATGGGACCTCAGAAGAGGAGGTTGGGGGCCGCTCTGTAAAAAAGAGAAGGTAAGTATACCATGTTTGTTATTTTAATACAAAAAAATAAAAAAAATGCACAAATTCCATCTACCTGATGGCACCTGCCTTGCTGGTCCCAGGTTCGCTGATAGGGACAAAATTTATTGGTTCAGGATGCAGACCCCTACGCATTACAACTTTTTGAGAAGTCTTTTTTTAATATGCCAAGAAAAAGCACTAACCAGTTTTGTTAATGTTGAAAATAAAACACATTTTATTTGTGACTTGACCAAAATAAATGACTTGACTTGACTTGCTTGACTTCTAGCAGGGACTCGACTTGACTTGCTTGCTTTTCGCCACAGTAACTTGGGACTTGCTTGAGACTTGAAGGTTAAGACTTGAGACTTGCTTGTGACTTGCACATGTGTGACTTACTCCCATGTCTGCTAGACAGTCCTCCAAAGAAAATGCAGCAACTATTAAAGAAAGACCACAAGGGGCAAGGCATAAAATGGATGGAGAGAATCCTAGCAAAAAACAAATATAAAGTATAAAGCCATACAGAACAATAGTGGCCACAGAAAAGAACAATAGCAGGGGCAAGTATAAAGAGGATGATATATATGTATGAACTAGGCCCCCTATAAATTTACCTTATGGTGGGGCCCAGTTAGGGAACAGTGTATCCACAGTCCAACAAAAAAACTTAGCCTCCAGAGTGGAGGCTTGGTGACACAAAAGATAGCTGTAACCAATTCTCCTTTCTGCAGATAAAAAAGAGAAACAATAGTCCCCAAACAGGGGGAAAAAAAGGAACTATTAGTGATGTATTACAGTAAAATTAATTCCATTAAATAGGGGTAGCATAGCAGATAAAAAAAGGATAATGTCTATCTAAGGTATCATATAATTACCTTCACACCATCACACAGCAAGCGTACCTCCCAGCTGAAGCAAGGGAATTACCCTACCTGTCAGGTGTGGAGGTATATAGGGAAGGGGGAGGCCACCCCCACAGGAAGTGGACCAATCCCCACAGTGTCTCCAATGAATGGGAAACTCCCATCCAGGTGCCTGTAATGGAGCAAAGAACTCCACCTGCCCCCACAGTGTTAACCCATCACATTGCGGGGCTGCCGACATAGGGCATCCATGGCAAAGAACAACACCGCTCAGAGGGACAGGCACCCGCGGCCGGAGAACAACGCCCTGGGAACGGCCGATGATGCGGCCAATGACGCGTTCAGTGATGAAGAGGGCAGAGGGATGGAAAAAAACACTAGCACCGTCACAGGTATCCGGTGGCCCCAAAGGGGAGACCGGAAAGTAGGAAACCCACCGAAATGACACCTCCAAGCCCCAACCCACAAGAGAAGGGGCTACATGTTCCGGGTGGAACCCGGTTGGCACCGAGCAAGCTAGAGCCCCCACAGGAAGTTCTGTGGGAAGGACACATTTGCTGATCTTCTTCCCTTCTACTGGGTGGCAACCCACCATGCAGATTCTGGGTTCAATAATGGGCCCATGGAGCCCAGAAAAAATGGCTACAGAACATGTGGGGGACCAGCATGTTCTGTAGACGTCACTGGATGTGACGAAACGCGTAAGTTTGGAACGCAGGTGGAACGCAAGCCGGAAGTTCTCCCGCTTGCGCCGATACATACGGTCACAAGCGGCCGAAATAGGCCTGCATTCGGGTTAAACCCCTTTTTTTACCCTGTTTTTTTGCTTATATTGGCACATTGCTCTGTAAATATTCCTTTTTACCCAAACGGGAACATACTGTAAACTTATATCAAAGATATCACACGATTTGGAGCTCCTTTTTTTTCCTTATATCCTTTTGGCACGAGGGGAGAAGAGAGAGAGGGAGACCCCACCATCTTATCCACCTGGAGCAAGCCATAAGGAGATTCCATCCTAGCCTGGAAGGCTATTCAAGCTTGATCGGTCGTGGTGCTATAAGGCACACATGACCCTCGCCATCCGGTAAGTGATTGAATCTTACCATTGTTACGGTGACATTATAGCTATATGGAAAACTACTGAGTGGAATGAGTAATCATCGCACTGAGCACTTGCACTTTTCGTTTGGAATCCGGCACTGTTTGCATAAAAGACTCACTTTATACTGCATTATTTATTGGACTTTTAACCTTGGAGTGTCCACATTCATAACTTTCATTGTTATATGAAATAAGGTTTATATATATGGAATATATTATTTGCACTCATTATTATATTTGTAACTAATATTTTTTATGAAATTTATTATATTCACCTATATTAATTTATATATTGCAATTATTTAAAGCAAGCGCTATAGGTAGCCACTCAGACTACTTACCTGCATACAGTATAAGGGTCCATGCACACTGGGAGCACAAAAATGCCAGAACCTCTGGCAGAAAAAGCAGTTTGTGGCTCGTATTGCACAAGAGTTTATGGACATTTGCTATTCAGTTTTTTTTCCCAAAACATTCCTCTCTGCCCTCTGCATTTATGAGCGTTTTTTCTGCCTAAAAGCTCCTTTCAAAAACACACTTGTGATTGGGCTCTTTTCTGCCTGTTGAAATACGCCTCTAAACGCTGTAATGTGCATGGACACATAGGATAACATTACGCTGCTTCTAAGGCCCCTTTCACACAGGCGGACCGTTCAGATCCGCCTGTCCGTTTTTTTGGCGGATCTGAACGGTCCCCCCATGCATTCCTATGGGGCATCGGATGTCAGCGGAGACAAGTCCGCTGACATCCGACCCGATCCGATCCGTCAAATCTGGACGGATGGAAACCCTATTTTCCATCCGTCCAGCGGATCGGATTGGATGGGATCGGGTGAGAATGGACTGACGGTCCGCTGACATCCGATTTCCCCCATAGAGATGCATGGGGAACTGTCAGCTGTGTCTCCGCACACAGCGCAGAGACACAGCTGTCCTCCTGCTGCTCAGCGGGGGATCGGCAGCTCGATCCCCCGCTGAGAAAAACGGACTCCGTCCAACGGACGGAGTGTGTGAAAAGGCAGGAGAAAAAAACAAAAAGGAAAACTCCTGTAGAAGCCGTGTTTTCTAAGTTCAGATGGACTTTGCTGCAAGCAGCCTGTATGGCTGATCATCAGTCGTATATCTTCTTAGACTGTATAAATAGATATATACTGTATATATAAGCCCTGGGGGTCAGTGGTCATTTCTTTGTCTTAAAAGCTTAGGCCTGGTTAACACCCAAATGTTTACTTCATTCTGCAGAAACGCACTACAGTCCATTTTACCACTTCTGGACCGGAAGATTTTCCCCCTTAATGACCCAGCCATTTTTTGCGATTGGCACTGTGTTACTTTAACGGACAATTGCCCGGTCGTGCGACGCTGTACCCAAATAAAATTGATGTCCTTTTTTCCCCACAATTAGAGCTTTCTTTTGGTGGTATTTGATCAACTGTGCAATTTTTATTTTTTGGGCTATAAACAAAAAAAGCGGGACAATTCTGAAAAAAATATATATATATATATATTTTTAACTTTCTGCTATAACATTCCCCCCCCCCCCCTAAAAAAAAATAAATAAATGTAAAAAATCAGATTTTTTCATCCTCTTAGGCCAATTTGTATTTCGCTACATATTTTTGGTAAAAAAAAAAAATCCCAATAAGCGTATTTTGATTGGTTTGCGCAAACGTTATTGCGTCTACAAACTAGAGGAAAGATTTATGTCATTTTTATCTATTTATTTTTTTACTAGTAATGGCGGCGATCTGCAATTTTTAGTGGGATTGCGACATTGCAGCGGACAGATCGGACCCCTAACTGACATTTTTGACACTTTTGGCGGGACCAGTGATATTACTACAGTAATCAGTGCTAAAACTATGCACTGTTACTGTAATAATGACACTGGCAGGGAAGGGGTTAACATTAGGGGCGATCAAAGGGTTACATGTGTCCCTATGGGGTGCTTTCTAACTGCGAGGGGATGGAATTTTTGGAATCAACACAGAGACCCGTGTTCCTAAATAGGAGGAACACAGAGATCTATATTGATTCCTGAGAGAACAATGGTCTGCTGTGTTTATAACAACAGACTGCCGTTCTCTCTTCACAGGGAACGATCGCGGGTGCCCAGCGACAAGCACGGCCGCATGAATGAGCAGCCCACAACTTTCTAGTATTTGTATAGAGAAGAGAAGGATTGGAACCTCGGTCATCTTAAGGCCCCTTTCACACAGGCGGACCGTTCAGATGTCTGTTTTTCAGGCGGATCTGAACGGTCACCCCATGCATCTCTATGGGGCATCGGAGACATGTCCGCTGACATCAGATTCGATCCGTCAAATCTGGATGGATGGAAACCCTATTTTCCATCTGTCCAGCGGACAGACGGTCCGTTCCCATTTGATTCCCCTATAGAGAACAGCGGGGACCTGACAGCTCTGTCTCTGCACACAGAGTGGAGACAGAGCTGCCATCCGCCTGCTCAGCGGGGATTGGCGGTTCGATCCCCCGATGAGAAAAACTGAGTCTGCCGATGGACTCCTCTGTGTGAAAGGGGCCTTATACTTCTATCCAGGAGTCTGGACTCCCCCTCCTGTAGGACACATTCACACCGCTGGCTGGGTAAATGCATGTACAATATTCTGTACATTACAATAAGCCAACCCTTTCTTTTCAATGGGCTGCCTAACCCACCAATAAAAGGTATAGGAAATATTTCTGTAACAGCACACTACAATGTAATGTAGAACATCATTGTATGTTGTGGTGCCTCCAATCGCCCTAATGGGCATGGACACATAGGATAGCATTGAGCTGCTTCCACTGGCACTGCCATGTTGCAGATTTTCCTGAGGCTGCCGGCTGACAAAATCCACGATCAGCGGCTGCATCTGATTTCCTGTCCAGCTTCTCCAATCTTCAAATCTAAGCATGTCGGACAGGAGGGGGCAGAGAGGGAAATCCACTGAATGAGCTTCAACAAACCCATTAAACCCAAAACCAAAAAAGTAATATATGACAGCTTACAATCATTAGATGTGGTGGCTGCATTCGTTTTCTTTTTTAGGGCTCTTTCACACGGGCGGTCCGATCAGATCCGCCTGTCAGTTTTTTAGGAGGATCCAATCGGATGCCCCATTCAGCCCTATGGAGCAGCGGATGTCAGCGGTGACAGGTCCGCTGACACCCGCTGCCATCCGCATCCGATCCTGTCCGTGAAATCCGGATGGATGGAAACCCTATTTTCCATCCGTCCAGGGGATCGGAACGGATGGGATCGGATGAGAGCGGACAGCATCCAATTCCCCATAGAGAGCAGCGGGGCTGTGACACCTCCCTCTCCGCACTGCAAGCGGAGACGGAGCTGTCATCCGCCGGCTCAGCGGGGATCGCGGATCGCTCCCCGCTGAGCAGCACGGATCCGCCCTACGGAGGCGGACCATGTGAAAGAGCCCTTAAAGTGATTGTAAAGTCTTGTTTATTTTTTAATAACAAACATGTTATACTTACCTCTGTGAAGCCCAAATTCTCCTCTTCTGGGGTCCCTCTTTGGCACTCCTGGCCCCTCCCTCCTGTCGAGTGCCCCCACAGCAAGCAAGGTTAAGAGCCCATTCACATTAGCGCGACTTGTCAGCCTGACAAGTCACGCTCGGTCGCGGTCCATTGATTAGCACAGGACCCGTTCTAATAGGAGCGACACAAGTCGCTCCGACTTAGAAAAAGGGTCCTGAACTACTTTGGGGCGACCTGGAGGCGACTTGCATAGACTTCCATTATGTGAAGTTTTTGCAAGTCGCGGTGCACGCGACTTCACAGGTCGCCCCCCAAAGTCGTGTCGCGCTAGTCTGAATGGGCTCTTAAGGAAAAAAAAAAAAAAAACAACACAAAAACACTTATCTTGCCAAAGTCGCATAGGAATTGCTTAGTATCTACCATTGATGCAACTTCTGTGAGTTAATATAAAGGTCTACAAGGCTGAAATAGCAAGTAACTATTGCAAACAATGTGATTTCCCTTGTCATGCGATTCTGTGCGACCCAAGTCCATCAGAAGTCAGACTAGTATGAGGGCTGATTCACACCTCATGCAGTCTAGTGCTTTAATTTCCTGCATCAAAGGCGCATGGACAGAAGGTTACATGGATTCCAATGGAAAAGTTTACACCATTGCAGTGCATTCTAGTACAGTCAAAAAAAGTGGAACATTCTGCATTTTTTTCTGCAAGGAACTGCACTGGAACTCAGGAAAATGCATCGAAAACACCCAGAATGCTTTACAGTAGAAAAACCCCCAGGTAAGTTTGAAAAAAAAAACCAAGAGAGGGGGAAAACCACAATGGAATGCACTGAAAACGCATTTAGAAGGCGCATGCAGAAACGCACCCAGAAAGCATCCGGGCCGCGTTCCTGTGGTGTGAACCGGCCCTTAGGGGACCTAATTAGTGGCTCCAGTGCATTTTTTATGTGTATTGCTGCATTCCACCCAGAAAACAAAATGTAGCATGTTGTACTTTTGTTCCCTGCACTGGAATGTACTGCACTGGTGAGAAATATGCATTGGAATCCATGTAACCTACTGTCTATGTGTTTTTTATGCATAAAAACCAGGCACTGGACTGCATGTGGTGTGAACCGGCCTTAATAGCATTTTACAGATGGCCTCCTCTTTGTATATGTAGTGCGGTATAGAAGTGTGATACTGCAGGAATTTATTACATTGGGGATTAGCTATAATCAAACAGTGGTCATCAATGCAAAAATAAGGTAAGAAGGCCTGAAGTGTGGCCGGACGCTTCCAGAGGAACGCACAATAGCAGCAAATTTTCTCAACTCACTGCCCAAAAACTTTGGTCCAACTGTATTTGCTGCAGTGTATTACAATGCACACTAGAAGAAGTTGGAGTAAAATTACCAACAGCATTGGTGTCAATGGACACAATAATCCCTCCACATTGGTCCCAGCACTGGTCTCAGCGGATGCAATAAAACCTGCACAGCACTGGTTTCCGCAGACGCAATAAAACCTGCGCAGCACTGGTCTCAGCGGACGCAATAAAAACTGCGCTGTAGTGGTCTCAGCGGACGCAATAAAACCTGTGCAGCACTGGTCTCAGGGGATGCAATAACTGCGCAGCATTGGTCTCAGTATTAGTAAACCCCTCTCCCCACAATGGCAGTAAAATATAACCCCCCACCACGTTAGTACTCAGTGGCATTAAAAGTTACCCCCATTGGTCATAGAAGTGTGATGTAACCCCTCCCCCCCCGTATTAATGATCTGTGGCAGTGAAAAGACTTTAACCACTTCAGGTCCGGAAGGTTTACCCCCCTTCATGGCCAGGCCGTTTTTGCGATACGGCACTGTGTTACATTGTGGCGGCCAAATCGGACACTTAGTGACACTTTTTTGGGAACCAGTGACACTAAAACAATGATCAGTGCTAAAAAAGATGCAATGACACTGGCAGGGAAGGGGTTAACATCAGGGGCGATCAAAGGGATAAATGTGTTCCCTGGGAGTGCTTGCTAACTGTGTGGGGGAGGAGCTTTGACTGGAGAAGACAGATCTGCTTAGTAGAAACACAGATCTCCACCTTCCCCTCTCACAGAGCGGTGATCTGCCTTGTTTACATTTGCAGATTGCCGTTCTGCCCCTGGAGAACGATCGCCGGGTGCCGCCAGACCCGCTGATTGGCTCAGTGAGAGCGGGTTGCCGGCGGCGTGCATGCACACCCCAGACCCGGGCATAGAGATGAAATACAGGTACGTGATTTGGCCCTGCCGCAGTATATGTACGTGGGGCGGTCTGGAAGCGGTTAAAGCTTGCCATTCACTGATTGGTCCGCTGACATCTGGCTATTTGGGGTCGCGGGTGGAATCATCGCAATTCTAAATCGCACTGCAATCCTGAGAAAAGGAAAAAGGAGCCGATTGGCTGCGATTGTCACTCGGCAAACCGCATTGTGCGCAGCTTGTCACCCACGAGAAGCCATTGTTCCTTTTTTAGTGACAAGCAGATTGACGTGCGTTTCTTTTGCGCGGCAAAACTGCACGGCGTTTGAGGTGACATTAGAAATGAATGGCATAGGAAGACGCGCGGTGCGTTTTACCAGGATGGCGGTGCAATTTAGAAAAGCGCCAATTCCACCCACAAACCCAAAATCACCAGATGAGAGCGACATCATCACCACACTAGCAGCACCCCCCCCCCCGACATCATCACCACACTGGCAGCACCCCCCCCCCGACATCATCACCACACTGGCAGCACCCCCCCCCCCGACATCATCACCACACTGGCAGCACCCCCCCCCGACATCATCACCACACTGGCAGCACCCCCCCCCGACATCATCACCACACTGGCAGCACCCCCCCCCCCCCGACATCATCACCACACTGGCAGCACCCCCCCCGACATCATCACCACACTGGCAGCACCCCCCCCCGACATCATCACCACACTGACAGCACCCCCCCCCCCCGACATCATCACCACACTGGCAGCACCCCCCCCCCCGACATCATCACCACACTGGCAGCACCCCCCCCGACATCATCACCACACTGGCAGCACCCCCCCCCCGACATCATCACCACACTGGCAGCACCCCCCCCCCGACATCATCACCACACTGGCAGCACCCCCCCCCCCCCGCCTGTCCCACAAGACAGGAAAACTATGAGCTGTACCCTGATTGTATATATAGAGGGGGGTCCTTACACTTCATTCAGATTATGATATGGAGGGATGGGGGGGGGGGGTGAAGATGAGAAAGATGATGGGGGGGGGGAGATGGGGGGGGAGGTGAGGAGGGGAAAGATGAGGGTGGGGGATGATTATTGGGGGGAGGGGAGAAAAAGATGAAGGGGGGGATAGATGGAGGGGGCTCTCAGCTGTGGCCTGATGGAGGGGGGGGGACTGGTAGACACAGACTGGGGGGGGGGCTCTCAACTGTGGCCTGATGGAGGAGGGGGGGGACTGGTAGACACAGACTGGGGGGGGGGGGGGTTCTCAGCTGTGTCCTGATGGAGGGGGGGGGACTGGTAGACACAGACTGGGGGTGGGGGGGGGGCTCTCAGCTGTGGCCTGATGGAGGGGGGGGGTAGAATGAGGCCTTTCCTCACCACCCCCGACTCTCCTTCTCTCTGTCCTCCTCACCTGCACAGCTGTGCTCTCCCCGGCCGCCTTTTCTGCTGCCCTGGGGCCGTTTCTCTCACTCCCCTCCCCCCCACACAGACAGTCTGTAGGCCAAACTCTCATAGGAATTCATAGAGCAAAGATGGCCGCCGGAGCATAGCAACCGTTGCCAGGGAAGGGAGACATCTATGGTGATGAGCGGTATTACAGCTGTACAACATATTGCCATCTGGGGGCCGAATTTAAGAATAACCATTAAAATAACCCAGTACTGTATAATTCTATGTCAAATCAATAAAATGATATAAAATTTATATGGGTCCTGTGTTGTATGACAGTTGGTGTCACCCGCTTTTGTTTACCTAAGGCAGAGGCTGTCCTCAGTCACTTCTCCTCTGCGAGTTGATGGAGTGACATTGCCTGAGCTTTGCTCCTGCGATTCACTGCAATTTACTGCGACTGACTGCGAATAACTGCTATTCTTATCATTTTTATTGCTATTTATCGCTATTACTATCATATAATCTATAGTATTGTTATTAATATTATATATTTTTAGCCGTTTTCAGGTACACGGGCATCCAATACCAACAGGATGCCCCGACCTTCTCGTCCCAGATCCCGTCACAGGCGCTCCCGTCAGGAAGGCGAAGAGTCACCAATCGCCCATCGGACACGGTCCCGAGCGCAACGTCAGCGGAGACAGGAGGACGTGCCCATCGACAGGAGTCGTTCGCCAAGAGACCGCAACAGGGCTGCTGAACACCACCCACCACCGCCGCCACCACCACCGCCGCCACCACCACCGCCACCACCACCACCACCACCACCGGCCATGGAGCGGCGCGGTGAGGAGCAGGTGATTTGTACCATTTGTCTTTCAGGTTATGAAGATGGAGAAGACACCAGGATTCTGACCTGCGCTCACCAATTCCACGCCGGCTGCATCCAACAATGGCTTCAGGAAAGCGCAACCTGTCCACTGTGCCGGGCTGCTTTTCCTATCCCGCAACAGCCGCACCAATTACCCTTTGACATTGAAGAGCAGATCAATAACTGGTTTGACTTTGATGTTGAGGGTGATGAAAATGGTAATGTATATGACTCTGACATTGAAGAGGAGATCGAGTACAGGTTAGTGTCCGAGGTTGATGAAAATGGTGATCTGTATCTGCTTTTCTCCCTGTAGAGTAACATATTTTAAAAATTGTATAAATATAGAAGTATATTAATGTATAGTATAACAGATATTTTATTTTTATACAGGATGCTTGTAGTAGTAGTGGCAATGGTTTATGCTTTGAAATGTTTTTTTTTTTTTTAATGTATAAATGTAATTATATAACATGTATTTTCTCTTTATACAGCAAGCTTATAGTAGTTTTATATTTAGTTTATATTAAGAAAAAAAAAAAAAACCCCAAAAAAACAAAAAAAAATTGTATAAATATATAAAGTATAAATGTATAGTATAACAGATCTTTTCTTTTTTATACAGGACATTTATAATAGTTGTAATATTGGTAGTGATTTATGTTTGACAACAAATATTTATATAAATGTATAACATATATTTCTTCTTTATACAGGATGCTTAAGAGCCGGTTCAAATTAGCGCGACTTGTCAGCATGACAAGTCTCGCTCCCTCGCGGTCCATTGACCGCTATAGGACCCGTTCTAATAGGAGCGACACAAGTCGCTCCGACTTAGAAAAAGGGTCCTGTACTATTTCGGGGCGACCTCGGATCGACTTGCATAGACTTCAATTATGTGAAGTCCCTGCAAGTCGCTCCGAAGTCATGGTCGTGGTGCAATGTAATGCACAAGTCGCCCCCAAAGTAGTAAGGAGTCGTGTCGCCTCAGTGTGAACCGGCTCTTAAGTAGTTTGATACTAGTTTAAAAAACAAGAAAAACAAACAAAAAATTGTATAAATATAGAAGTATAAGGCCCCGTTCACATTGGGGCGATGCTGCTTCCCGGGGCGACCACACAGGTCGTGGCGCGCTGTTCGCACCGCGACCTCAGAGCGGCCGGCACGGACTTCATAACATTGAAGTCTATGCAGGTCGCTCCGGGTCGCCCCAAAGAAGCTCCGGACCCTTTTTCTAAGTCGGAGCGACTTGTGTCGCTCCTATTAGAACGGGTCCACAGCTTCTCTATGCCTGGCGACCTACGGCGACCTGTCAGGCGACAGTGTGAATGGGGGCTAAGTGTCGGTTCACACTAGGGCGACACGACTTCGGGCGACTAAAGCAGTCGCCTGTGCGCCGCGACTTCGGCGCGGCTTGCAACGACTTCACATAATGGAAGTCAATGCAGGTCGCTCCGACTTTGCAAAAAAAAGGTGCAGGAACCTTTTTCTAAGTCGGAGCGACTTGAGTCGCTCCTATTTGAATGGTTCCAATTGCACAGCACGATCCGCTACTTGTCAGGTGACCAAGTCGTCTGAGTGACAAGTCGGCACAGTGTGAACCGGCCCTTAATGTATAATATAACAGATATTTTCTATTTATACAGGATGCTTGTAGTATTGGAAATGGTTTATGCTTTAAATTTTTTTTTTAAATGTATAAATGTAATTATATAACATGTTTCTTCTCTTTATACAGCATGTATGTAGTAGTTTTATAGTAGTTATTTAAAAACAAAAAAAAACAAAAAAAACAAAAAAAATTGTGTAAATATATAAAGTATAAATGTATAGTATAACAGATATTTTTTTTCTATACAGGGTACTTGTAGTAGTTGTAGTAATGGTAGTATTTATGCTTGTAGTAGTTTATTGTAGTTGATGTTTTGAAAAACCCCCATCCCCCCCCCCCCCCCCCCAACAAAAAATTGGATAAATATAGAAGTATATATGTATAACATAACATATATTTTCTTTTTATACAGTATGCTTGTAGTAGTAGTAATGGTTTAAGAAAAAAAAAATTATAAAATGTTAAATGTATAACTTATCTTTCTTGTTTTTAACCACTTAAGCCCCGGAAGATTTTACCCCCATTCCGACCAGGGCCTTTTTTGCGATTCGGCACTGAGTGACTTTAATGGACAATTGCGCGGTCGTGCAAAGCTGTACCTAAACTAATTTGATGTCCTTTTTTTCCCACAAACAGAGCTTTCTTTTGGTGGTATTTGATCACCTGTGCGATTTTTACTTTTTGCGCTATAAACAAAAAAAGAGCGTCAATTTTGCAAAAATAACAATATTTTTCACTTTTTTTTTATATGAAATTCCCCCCAAAAAAATGTAAAAATCTAATTTTGTTTTCTGCTACATATGTTTGGTAAAAAAAAAAAAATCGCAAAAAGCGTATTTTGATTGGTTTGCGCAAAAGTTATTGCGTTTACTAACTAAGGGAAAGATTTCTGTTATTTTTGGTGTTTTTTTTTTGCGGTACTGCGACATTGCGGCGGACAGATCGGACCCTTGACTGACATTTTTGACACTTTTGGGGTTACATTACTGCAGTAATCAGTGCTATACATATGCACTGTTACTGCAAAATGACACTGGCAGGGAAGGGGTTAACTTTATTGGGGAAGGAGGGGTTAAGTGTGTCCCTAGGGGCGTGCTTCTTACTGTGATTGGACATGGCTACTGGTGTAGGAACAGTGATCAACGGTCCTACATAGTAGAACCGTATGATCACCATTCCTACACAGGGGAGAATGACAGGCGGCTTGTGTACATCAGCAGCCTGCCTTTCTCCCTTCACGGCGGACGATCGCGAGTGACCGGCGGACATCTCACGGACTTCCCAGGGAACGAGCCGGGGCTGGAGCGCGCTCGCCTGCTATTGGCTCACAAGCAAGTGACAGGCTAGTGACGTACCGGTACGTCACTTTGCCTGGCCGGGGCTGACCGCCGCAGTATATGTACTTGCAGCAGTCAGCAACCGGTTAAACAAGACGATTCTGCACGGTATTTCATTAACGAACAATTGCACGGTCGTGCGGCGCTGTACCCAAATAAAATTGATGTCCTTTTTTTTCCCACAAATAGAGATCTCTTTTGGTGGTATTTGATCACCTTTTTATTTTTTTTTTGCGCTATAAACAAAAAAAGAGCGACAATTCTGAAAAAAAAAACTATATTTTTCACTTTCTGCTGTATACCATTCCCTCTCCCCCCCCCCCCCCCCAAAATTTAAAAATCAAATTTTTTCATAATTTTATGCCAATTTTTATTCTGCTACATATTTTTGGTAAAAAAAGTCCAATAAGCGTATTTTGATTGGATTGCGCAAAGGTTATCACGTCTACAAACCAGGGGAAAGATTTACGTCATATTTATTTATTTATTTTTTAAATAGTAATGGCGGTGATCAGCGATTTTTAGCGGGACTGCGACATTGCAGCGGACAGATCGGACCCCAAACTGACATTTTTGAGACTTTTGGGACATTACTACAGTAATAAGTGCTAAAAATAGGCACTGTTGCTGTAATAATGACACTTGGAGGGAAGGGGTTAACCCAGGGGCGATCAAAGGGTTCAGTGTGAGCCTAGGGAGTGTTTTCTAACTGTGGGGGGGGGGTAATATCAACACAGAGACCTGTGCTCCTAAGTAGCAGGAACACAGGGGCTCTGTGTTGATAGCAGAGAGAACAACATTCTTCTGTGTTTTTCTCAACAGCAGACCACCATTCTCTCTTCACGGGGAGCGATCGTGGGTGCCCGGCGGCAATTGTGGCTGCTGGCCCCACGCCTCGGCTTCCCCGCTGGTGAGTGGACGCGGGCGAGGGACACCAGGCCCTGGAAATTATGTTTTACATGTACAGGACATTGCCAGCGTGGGACCTCAGAAGAGGAGGTTGGGGGCCGCTCTGTAAAAAACCATTGCACAGAGAAGGTAAGTATAACATGTTTGTTATTTAAAAAAAAAAAAAATGCACAACTTCCATCTACCTGATGGCACCTGCCTTGCTGGTCCCAGGTTTGCTGATAGGGACGAAGCCTATAACACTTTAACAGAAAAGGGAGATAAGGACACAAAAAATTTGCTCACTCTTACCCACATATACCAACTTGTGGCATCCATCCCAAATAACATAGAATGCATACACAAATCCTGTAACAGGATTTGACAGAGGGGTGGGGGAAGGGATGTTGTGATGCCGGAAAAGTATATATATGCACTCTAAATGTCTAAAAAAATATTTATTAAATACATCAATAAATGAACAAACAAAAACATTCTAATGATAATACAGATCATCAAAAATCCATGACAATAAATACATGACAAATTTATTAAAATTCACATTAGGAGGATATCCACAGCGTGGGCGCCAAGCAACACGTATGGCACAATGGAAGTTTATTGGTTCGGGATGCAGACCCTACGCGTTTCAACTTTTTGAGAAGTCTTCTTCAGGGGAAATATCGATCCTTCAAACTCCTTATGGACTCGACCTGTACATATAATAAGCAGGCGAGCAAATAATCCATACAATACATGAATATAAAATAGCACATAACAATATACAAAATATCCAACAACACAATTATATATAAGACTGAAGCACTTATTTACTAGACAGTCCTCCAAAGCAAATTCCCTAATTATAAAAGAAAGAACGATGTACAATGCATTGGCTGTATGGAGATGGACGACCCCGGGACAACCCAACTGCACGAGTCCAAACGAGGGTCCACGAGGGGCAAGGCATAAAATGGATGGAGAGAATCCTAGAAAAAAACAAATATAAAGTATAAAGCCATAGAGAACAATAGTGGCCACAGAAAAGCACCTAATAGTAGGGGCAAGTATAAAAAGGATGATATATATCTATGAACTAGGCCACCTATATATTTACCTTAAGGCAAGGCCCAGTTAGGGATCAGTGTGTCCACAGTCCAACAAAAAACTTACCCGCCAGAGTGGAAGCTTGGTGACACAAAAGATAGCTGTAACCAATTCTCCTTTCTGCAGATAAAAAAGAGAAACAATAGTCCCCAAAAAAGGGGGAAAAGGGAACTATTAGTGATGTATTAAAGTAAAATTAATTCCATTAAATAGGGGTAGCATAGCAGATAAAAAAAGGATAAGGGCTATCTAAGGTATCATATAATTACCTCCACACCGTCACACAGCAAGCGTACCTCCCAGCTGAAGCAAGGGGATGACCCTACCTGTCAGGTGTGGAGGTATATAGGGAAGGGGGAGGCCACCCCCACAGAAAGTGGACCAATCCCCCCAGTGTCTCCAATGAATGGGAGACTCCCATCCAGGTGCCTGTAATGTGTAATGGAGCAAAGAACTCCACCTGCCCCCCCCCCCCCGCAGGGTTAACCCATCACATTGCGGGGCCGCCGACATAGGGAATCCATGGCAAAGAACAATGCCACTCAGAGGGGCAGGAATCCAGGGGGGGGGGGGGAACGGCCGTTGACGTGGCCAATGACGCGTTCAGTGACGTCCGCCCAGAAGGGCGGAAGAGGAGCCGGGGTGGGCATGTTATAAGAGGGCAGAGGAATGACACAGGTATCCGGTGGCCCCAAAGGCAAGACCGGAAAATAGGAAACCCACCGAAATGACACCTCCAAGCCCCAACCCACAAGAGAAGGGGCTACATGTGCCGGGTGGAACCCAGTTGGCACGGAGCAAGCTAGAGCCCCCACAAGAAGTCCTGTGGGAAGGACACATTTGCTAATCTTTTTCCCTTCTACTGGGTGGCAACACACCATGCAGATTCTGGGTTCAATAATGGGCACAGGGAGCCTGGAAAAAATGGCTACAGAACATGTGGGGGACCAGCATTTTCTGGGGTATGCAGAAGTGATCTGGCAGGCGTACTTCTTTTTTTTTTACACTTTACATTTTTTTTCTTAATATTTTTTTTCTTAACTTTTTATTTCATCCCATGGGGACAAAAAGTTCCCTTTGTGATACATGTAGGATGACAGGATCTCTTTAACCACTTAAGCCCCGGAAGATTTTACACCCTTCCTGACCAGGGCCTATTTTGCGATTCGACACTGCGTGACTTTAACGGACAATTGCGCGGTCGTGTGACGCTGTACCTAAACGAATTTGACATGCTTTTTTTCCCACAAACAGAGCTTTATTTTGGTGGTATTTGATCACCTGTGCGATTTTTTGATCATGCGCTATAAACAAAAAAAGAGCGTCAATTTAGCAAAAATAACAATATTTTTCACATTTTTTTATATGAAATTCCCCCAAAAAAATGTAAAAATCTAATTTTTTTTAACATTTTCGGCCAATTTGTTTTATGCTACATATGTTTGGTAAAAAAAAAAAATCGCAAAAAGCGTATTTTGATTGGTTTGTGCAAAAGTTATCGCGTTTACTAACAAAGGGAAAGATTTTTGTCCTTTTTGTTGTTTTTTTTTTTTAACGAGTAATGGCGGCGATCTGCGATTTTTTTTTTTTTTGCGGGACTGCGACATTGCGGCGGACAGATCGGACCCTTGACTGACATTTTTGATACCTTTGGGGTTACCAGTGACATTTCTACAGTAATCAGTGCTATACATATGCACTGTTACTGTAAAATGACACTGGCAGTGAAGGAGTTAACTGTATTGGAGAGGGAGGGGTTAAGTGTGTCCTAGGGGCGTGTTTCTAACTGTCATTGGATGTGGCTAGTGGTGTAATAGCACAGAGCAAAGGTCCTACATAGCAGGACTGACTGATCTGTGCTTTTACACAAGGGAGAATGACAGGCGGCTTGTTTACATTAGCCGCCTGCCTTTCTTCCGGTGTAACGGACGATCCCGAGTGCCCGGCGGACCCGATGGGGGGGTCCGTGACCGCGCAGGCTAGCAACGTAGCCCTACGTCGATTTGCCTGTGAGGGGCTGACTGCCGACATAAATAGTCATGCGGCGGTCGGCAAGCAGTTAAGGAGACATCAGGTGTCTAAAACAGTGCTTCTCAACCTTTTTTCAGTCAATGCACACTTTAAATTTTTGCACAATCTCGAGGCACATATGGGCAACCCAACATTAGAGGGGATTTATTCCTCCACCTTTGGAAGCTGGTACTGGCTAGTATTCTAGTATTTATCTTCTCCCTCACTTTCTCTCCTTCTCTTTGCCAACATGACCAAAGTGCTGACAGAGAGGGGCAAACAAGGATGCTGTGCAGGTGCCCGATGTCCATCCTTATCATATGATGTTGTTGTTAGGATGCCAGTGGCTGATCCGTATGGTGCTCAAAGTTATAATGCTGCACAATCAAACCTGTGGCTTTGAGTCACAAAAAAGCTGCCTTGATGGCAATTTTTAGGCATTTTGCCAAGGCACTCCTGAAGAACCCAAAATGCACACCAGGGTGCATTCTATTTGTTTTTTGTTTTTTTCTCTAGCTATATTAACTAGGGAAAGTGACATAAGGACCCGAAAGTGACATTTTACATGTAATTTCTGGGTCATTACCAGGAAGAGAAGATCAGCAAATGGATGTTCACTGATCTCCCTCCTATCTACCCATTGGCACCCACCATGCTGGTCTCAGGTATTTTGATGGTCGTGGAGTCTAGAAATCCGGTGGATGTGGAGCCAAGATTGCTGGCGTGGGACCCCAGAAGAGAAGATTTAGGGACCATCTATGCAATACCATTGCAAAGAGAAGATAAGTATAACATACATGTATCAAACACAAGGCCTGTGGGCCAAATCCAGCCCACCAGGCCAAAATATGTGGCCCTCTCACTTCTCCTGCAGCTATGACACCTCCCTTATCCTGGCGCGCACCTTGTCTCAACAGTCGGCAACAAAAGGAGGAAAGAACTCCTCTGCCAGATCCTGTGCTTCTCTGTGCAGCTGTGGACAGGCTTGTCTCTGGCCTCACATGTCAGCAGTCACCAGCTTAGAGTTGGATAGAGTCTTCCTACAGATCCTGCACCTGTGTGTGCAGCCACTGCACCCTCCCTTGGTCTCAGCATTTAGCAGACTTCAGCAGCTGATAGCCCATCTCTGTTCCTCCTCCAGACCCTGCACTTTCTGCTTCCCAGCTCTGCCCCAGCTTCTTCTTGGAAGCAGCACATGGTAAGGGGGTGCAATGTGATGTAAGGGTGGGTGGGGGACACTTGTCTTATGATGGGAGGATGAGCAGACTCTTCACATCTGATGTAAAGGTGGGGGGGGGGGAGGGGGGGAGCTCTGGATATCTAGTCTTACAGATAAAACCGGCCCTTTTGGAGCAACTATAATGCTGATACAACCCTGGTATAACATCTTTAGTATTTTAAGAAAAAGAAAAAAAACCCCACCATGCACGTTCTTGGTTTACTGATGGGCGCACAGAGCCCGGAAAAAATGGAAAAGAAGCATCTGAGGGGGACCAGCATTTCCCGGGGTATGTGGAAGTGATGTGATGGAAGCGCTTGGGTATAACTTACACTTACACTTTTTTACATTTTCTTCTAAATGGGGACAAAAAATCCCCTATGTGATGAATCTTTGGTGACATGATCTCTTTACCAAGACATTATGGGTCTAAAAGACCCATGATAAGCACACAAATGTTCACAACTCTTCCTCTCCACCCATTGGCACCCGCCATGCAGGTTCTGGGTTCACAGATAGGCAAATGAAGCCTGGAAAAAATGGCATCAGAGCATGTGGGGGAGGGGGGGGGCATTTTCTGGGGTATGCGGACACGAACTGGCAGAAGTGCTTGGGTGTAAATTTTTTTTCTTTTACAGTTCTTTATGAAACTTTTTATTTTCCCATCACATGGGGACAAAAGTCCCCTAGGTGATGCATTTTTGGTGACAGGTTTTCTTTAATGAGACATTAGGGGTCTCACCTGCCATCAATGATTTTATTTTCCTCTATACAGTGGCACCCATCATGAAGGTGCCATTGGGATCACCAATAGCCACATGGAGCCTGGAAAAAATGGCAACGGAGCATGTGGAGGGGGTACTTTTCTGAGGCATGTGAAAGCGATCCAGTGGAAGAGCTTGGGTGTAACTTTAATTATTTATATTTTTTTTAATGAACTTTTTATACAGAAAGTCCCCTATGTCATGTATTTTTGGTGACTGGTTCTCTTTAATGACACATCAGGAGTCAAAAAGAGCCCTGATGTCTCACCTATTCTTCAATGAAAGATTGCACTCATCCATTTTTTTTCTATAACCATATTTGCCAGGAATTCAGAAGTGACGTTTTAGATGACGCTTTTGGGTTATCACCGGAAGGGGAGATCAACAAACAGACATTGCTGATCTCCCTCTCATCTACCTGGTCCCAGGGTTTCTGATGGGCATGGAGCCTGGAAACCTGTTGGAGGAGGACCTCAGATAACCAGTGGGGGACCCCAAATGAGGAGTTTCAGGGCCGCTCAGTGCCATACCATTGCACGCAGGAGGTTATTATAACATGTTTGTTATTTTAATTTAAAGAAAAACTTTACAACCGCCTTAACAGGAAAGGGAGTTAAGCAAAAAGACATTCGCTGATCTTCTTCTCATCTACACGGTGGCACCCACCATGCAGGTACTGGGTTCACTGATTCATTTTACGGAGTATCTGGATATGTTTCGGCGGAAGCACTTTTGTGTAACTAATTTCTTTACACTTCTAATAAATGTTTTCTAAACTTTTTTCCATCACATGCAGGCACAGTCTCCTATGTGATGCATTTTTAGTGACAGGTTCTCTACAATGAGACTTCAGACCCCCCCCCCCCAATAAAACAAATAGGGTGCAGATTGTGCTTCACTAGCTTCTTTCCCAGTCATACTGGCTAGGGAAAGAGATACCAGGACCCAGAAGTAGCACTTTACTTGTCACTTCCAGATATTTAATAGGAAAGGGAAGTTAGTAAAGCGACGTTCGCTGATCCCCCCCCCCCCCCCTCTACCCAGTGGCACCCATCATGCCTGTCCTGATGACATCATGATGGGCAAAGGAGACTTGAAAAAATGACAAAGGCATGTGTGGGTAACAACTGTAACACATATTTGGTGACATGTTCTCTTTAACAAGACATCACTGGTCTAAAACCCATGATAAGCAAACAAATGTTCATTGACCTTCTTCCCCTTTACCCGGTGGCACTCAACATGCAGGTTCTGGGTTAACGGATGGGCATATGGAGCCCGGGAAAAATAGCCACAGAGCATGGGGGGGGGGGGGGGGGATTTTCTAGGGTATTCGATTTATTGAGTTTATGTTCTGCTCTTACTGTTGTATTGTTAACCATTGTTTGCTTTGCAGGAACGCCATTCAGCTGCAGCACTCATCTATTTATTCTGACAGCAACAGGGTTTGATTTCAGAATACATAAATCAGTGACTGTAGCGCTGTAGGAAGTGATTTTACCACCACAGTTAAAAAAGAGCGTATATGCCGAAGCATGGGGGCTGGGGTGGTCAGAGGGTGGATCGCCCCTATGCTTTGGCATATATTTTTTACTCTTTTTTGCACAGATTGCAATAAAAACATACAAAAAAAAAATATTGCATGTATGCCCAACAAGAACCAGCAATGTACTGCTACGTCTCTGGACTTTGAGTGGTTATACCGGGATGATGCCTACACCTGAAGGCATCATCCCGGTATAACCACTCAAAGTCCAGAGACGTAGCAGTACGTTGCTGGTTCTTGTTGGGCATACATGCAATATTTTTTTTTTTTTTTTAGTGGGTTTTTTTTCAGCTGGTGGTTGGCTTACGTGTAAAGCAATCCTAGCGTTTAATTAGCTGCTAGACTGCTTTTACAAGCAGTGGAAGGGGACATTCCTCCCCCCCCCCCTCCGGCCACCTTCCACAGATTTCTTAGGCTCTCCTGTCCCACTGGGGAACCTGAGAAAGCAGCCGGTGGTTCTACCAGCTGACCATAGAGCTGATGGGAAACCGGAATGGCTCCAATCATCTCCGTGGCCTAAGAAACCAGAAGCTACAAGCATTTCATCACTTCAGTTTACCCCGATATAAACAGCACCATTTTAGAATGGAAACAGCAGACCACCGTTCTCTCTTCACAGGTAGCGATCGTGGGTGCTCGGCGGCAATTGTGGCTGCTGGCCCCGCGCCTTGGCTTCCCCGCTGGCGAGTGGACGCGGACGAGGGACACCAGGCCCTGGAAATTATGTTTTACATGTCCAGGAGATTGTCAGCGTGGGACCTCAGAAGAGGAGGTTGGGGGCCGCTCTGTAAAAAAGAGAAGGTAAGTATACCATGTTTGTTATTTTAATACAAAAAAATAAAAAAAATGCACAAATTCCATCTACCTGATGGCACCTGCCTTGCTGGTCCCAGGTTCGCTGATAGGGACAAAGTTTATTGGTTCAGGATGCAGACCCCTTCGCGTTACAACTTTTTGAGAAGTCTTCCTCAGGGACAATATCGATCCTACAGACTCCTTATGGACTCGACCTGTACATATAATAAGCAGACGAGCAAATAATCCATACAATACATGAATATAAAATAGCACATAACAATATACAAAATAGCCAACAACACAATTATATAGAACACTGAAGCAATTAGGTGCTAGACAGTCCTCCAAAGAAAATGCACTAACTATTAAAGAAAGAACGATGTACAATGCATTGGCTGTATGAAGACCCCGGGACAACCCAACTGCACGAGTCCAAACGAGGGACCACAAGGGGCAAGGCATAAAATGGATGGAGAGAATCCTAGAAAAAAAACAAATATAAAGTATAAAGCCATACAGAACAATAGTGGCCACAGAAAAGCACCTAATAGCAGGGGCAAGTATAAAGAGGATGATATATATGTATGAACTAGGCAACCTATAAATTTACCTTAAGGCGGGGCCCAGTTAGGGAACAGTGTATCTACAGTCCAACAAAAAAACGTAGCCTCCAGAGTGGAGGCTTGGTGACACAAAAGATAGCTGTAACCAATTCTCCTTTCTGCAGATAAAAAAGAGAAACAATAGTCCCCAAAAAAGGGGGAAAAAAAAGGAACTATTATTATTATTAGTGATGTATTACAGTAAAATTAATTCCATTAAATAGGGGTAGCATAGCAGATAAAAAAAGGATAATGTCTATCTAAGATATCATATAATTACCTCCACACCGTCACACAGCAAGCGTACCTCCCAGCTGAAGCAAGGGAATGACCCTACCTGTCAGGTGTGGAGGTATATAGGGAAGGGGGAGGCACCCCCACAGGAAGTGCACCAATCCCCACAGTGTCTCCAATGAATGGGAAACTCCCATCCAGTTGCCTGTGATGGAGCAAAGAATTCCACCTGCCCCCCGCAGTGTTAACCCATCACATTGCGGGGCCGCCGACATAGGGCATCCATGGCAAAGAACAGAGGGACGGGCACTCGCTCCCGGAGAACAACGCAGTGGGAACGGCCGATGGTGCGGCCAATGACGCGTTCAGTGATGTCAGCCCAGAAGGGTGGAAGAGGAGCCAGGGCAGCCATGTGTGAAGAGGGCAGAGGGATGGAAAAAAACACTAGCACCGACACAGGTATCCGTTGGCCACAAAGGGGAGATCTGAAAGTAGGAAACCCCCCGAAATGACACCTCCAAGCCCCAACCCACAAGGGAAGGGGCTACAATGTCCGGGAGGAACCCGGTTGGCACCGAGCAAGCTAGACCGCCCACAAGAAGTCCTGTGGGAAGGACACATTTGCTGATCTTCTTCCCTTCTACTGGGTGGCAACCCACCATGCAGATTCTGGGTTCAATAATGGGCCCATGGAGCCCAGAAAAAATGGTTACAGAACATGTAGAGGACCAGCATTTTCTGGGGTATGCAGAAGTGATCTGGCAGGCGTACTTTTTTTACACTTTACATTTTTTTTTCTAAACATTTTTTTCTCAACTTTTTATTTCATCCCATGGGGACAAAAAGTTCCCTTTGTGATACATTTTTGATGACAGGTTCTCTTTAAGGAGACATCAGGTGTCTAAAACAGTGCTTCTCAACCTTTTTTCAGTCAATGCACACTTTAAAATTTTGCACAATCTCGAGGCATCCCATTCTAAAATGTAAAAAACTAAACTAAGCAGCAACATCTACACACATATGGGCCACCCAACATTAGAGGGGATTTATTCCTCCACCTTTGCAAGCTGGTACTGGCTAGTATTCTAGTATTTATCTTCTCCCTCACTTTCTCTCCTTCTCTTTGCCAACATGACCAAAGTGCTGACAGAGAGGGGCAAACAACAAGGATGCTGTGCAGGTGCCCGATGTCCATCCTTATCATATGAGGTTGTTGTTAGGATGCCAGTGGCTGGTCCATATGGTTCTCAAAGTTATAATGCTGCACTATAAAACCTGAGGCTTTGAGTAACAAAAAAGCTGCCTTGATGGAAATTTGTAGGCATTTTCCCAAGGCACTCCTGAAGAACCTAAAAGGCACCCCAGGGTGCCATGGAACCAGATTGAAAAAGGCTGGTCTAAAAGACACATGTCCTCCAATGAAATAAGAGTGCAGATTGCATCCTATTTGTTTTTTTCTCTAGCTATATTGGCTAGGGAAAGTGACATAAGGACCTGAAAGTGACATTTTACATGCCCTTTCTGGGTCATTACCAGGAAGGGAAGATCGGCAAATGGATGTTCACTGATCTCCCTCCTATCTACCCATTGGCACCCACCATGCTGGTCTCAGGTTTTTCGATGGTCGTGGAGTCTAGAAATCCGGTGGATGAGGAGCCAAGATTTCTGGCGTGGGACCCCAGAAGAGAAGATTTAAGGACAATCTATGCAATACCATTGCAAAGAGAAGTTAAGTATAACATACATGTGTCAAACACAAGGCCTGTGGGCCAAATCCAGCCCACCAGGCCAAAATATGTGGCCCTCTCACTTCTCCTGCAGCTATGACACTTCCCTTGTCCTGGCCCGCATCTCCTCTGCCAGATCCTGTGCTTCTCTGTGCAGCTGTGGACAGGCTTGTCTCTGCCCCCACATGTCAGCAGCTTAGAGGAGGAAAGAGTCTTCCTACAGATCCTGCACCTCTCTGTGCAGCCACTGCACCCTATAGCCTCCCCTGGTCTCAGCATTTAGCAGACTTCAGCAGCTGATTGCCCTTCTCTGTTCCTTCTCCAGACCCTGCACTTTCTGATTCCCAGCTCTGACCCAGCTTCTTCTTGGCAGCAGCACATGGTAAGGGGGGTGCAATGTGATGTAAGGGAGGGTGGGGGACGCTTGTCTTATGATGGGAGGATGAGCAGACTCCTAACATCTGATGTAAAAGTGTGGCGGGGGGGGGTGAGGTGCCCTGGATATCTAGTCTTACAGATACAACCGGCCCTTTCACTGTAATTCTGATACAACCCTGGTATAACATCTTTAGTATTTTAAGAAAAAGAAAAAAAAAAACCCTTGCAGGTTCTTGGTTTAATGATGGGCGCACAGAGCCCGGAAAAAATGGAAAAGGAGCATCTGAGGGGGACCAGCATTTTCCGGGGTATGTGGAAGTGAAGTGATGGAAGTGCTTGGGTATAACTTACACTTTTTTACATTTTCTTCTAAATGTGGACAAAAAATCCCCTATGTGATGAATCTTTGGTGAAATGTTCTCTTTACCAAGACATTACGGGTCTATATAAGCACACAAGTGTTCACAACTCTTCCTCTCCACCCAATGGCACCCGCCATGCAGGTTCTGGGTTCACAGATAGGCAAATGGAGCCTGGAAAAAATGGCATCAGAGCATGTGGGGGAGGGGGGGGCATTTTCTGGGGTATGCAGACACGAACTGGCAGAAGTGCTTGGGTGTAAAGTTTTTTTCTTTTACAGTTCTTAATTAAACTTTTTATTTTTCCATCACTTGGGGACAAAAGTCCCCTATGTGATGCATTTTTGGTGACAGGTTCACTTTAATGAGACATTAGGGGTCTCACCTGCCATCAATGATTTTATTTTCCTCTACCCAGTGGCACCCATCATGCAGGTTCTGGGATCACCAATAGGCACATGGAGCCCAGAAAAAATGGCAACGGAGCATGTGGAGGGAGCGGACTTTTCTGAGGCATGTGAAAGCGATCCGGTGGAAGAGCTTGGGTGTAACTTTAATTTCTTACATTTTTTTTTATTTAACTTTTTATACAAAAAGTACCCTATGTCATGTATTTTTGGTGACTGGTTCTCTTTAATGACACATCAGGAGTCAAAAAGAGCCCTGATGTCTCACCTATTCTTCAATGAAAGATTGCACTCAGAACTCAGAAGTGACATTTTAGATGTCACTTTTGGGTTATTACCGGAAGGGGAGATCAACAAACAGACATTGCTGATCTCCCTCTCATCTACCTGGTCCCAGGGTTTCTGATGGGCATGGAAACCTGGTGGAGGAGGACCCCAGATAACCAGTGGGGGACCCCAAATGAGGAGGTTCAAGGCCGCTCAGTGCCTTACCATTGCATGCAGGAGGTTAGTATAACATGTTTGTTATTTTAATTTAAAAAAAATAAATACTTTACAACCGACTTAACAGGAAAGGGACATAAGCAAATAGACATTCGCTGATCTTCTTCTCATCTACATGGTGGCATCAACCATGCAGGTACTGGGTTCACTGATAAGCACTTGAAGCCTGAAAAAATGGAAACAGTGCCTGTGAAGGGGGCACCGGCTTTTTATGGAGTATCTGGATATGATTCGGCGGAAGCACTTGGGTGTAACTAATTTTTTTACACTTTTAAAAAATGTTTTCTAAACTTTTTTCCATCACATGCAGGCAAAGTCTCCTAAGTGATGCATTTTTGGTGACAGGTTCTCTATAATGAGACTTCAGGGGTCTAAAAGACACCTAATGTCTTACCTGTCCCCACCCTCCCCCAATAAAACAAATAGGGTGCAGACTGTGCTTCACTAGCTTCTTTCCCTGTCATACTGGCTAGGCAAAGAGATACCAGGACTCAGAAGTAGCGCTTTACTTGTTACTTCCAGATATTTAATAGGAAAGGGAAATTAGTAAAGCGAAGTTTGCCGATTCCCCCCTCCCTCCTCTACCCAGTGGCACCCAACATGCCTGTCCTGGGTTTAATGATGGACAATGGAGACTTGAAAAAATGACAAAGCCATGTGTTGGGGAAAACGCCAGGTACCGGGGTATGTGGAGGTGATGCGACTGAAGCGCTTGGGTTTAACTTTAATTGTTTACACCTAAATTTTTTTTTTTCCTAAACTTTTTCTTTTTCCATCATATGGGGACAGAAAGTCCCCTATGCAATACATATTTGGTGACATGTTCTCTTTAACAAGACATCATGGGTCCAAAAGACCCATGATAAGCAAACAAATGTTCATTGACCTTCTTCCAATTTACCTGGTGGCACCCACCATGCAGGTTCTGGGTTCACGGATGGGCATATGGAGCCCGGGAAAAAAAAAAAGCGACAGAGCATTGGGGGGGGGGGGGGGGATTTTCTAGGGTATTCGATTTATTGAGTTTATGTTCTGCTCTTACTGTTGTTACTGTGTTGTATTGTTAACCATTGTTTGCTTTGCAGGAATGCCATTCAGCTGCAGCACTGATCTGTTTATTCTGACAGCAACAGGGTTTGATTTCAGGATACCTAAATCAGTGACTGTAGCGATGTAGGAGGTGATTTCACCACCGCAGTTAAAAAAGAGCGTATATTCCGAAGCATGGGGGCTGGGGTGGTCAGAGGGCGGATCGCCCCTATGCTTTGGCATATATTTTTTACTCTTTTTTTGAACCGATTGCAATAAAAAACAAACAAAAAAAACAAAACATTGCATGTATGCTGAACAAGAACCAGCAACGTACTGCTATGGACTTTGAATGGTTATACCAGGATGATGCATGCAGGTGTAGGCATCATCTTGGTGGGTTTTTTTTTCAGCTGGTGGTTGGCTTTCGTGTAAAACCAATACTAGCGTTTAATTAGCCGCTAGACTGCTTTTACAAGCAGTGGGAGGGGACGTTCCTCCCCCCCTCGGGCCACATTCCACAGTTCTCTCTGGCTCTCCTGTCCCACCGGGGAACCCGAGAAAGCAGCCGGTGGTTCTACCAGCTGACCATAGAGCTGATGGGAAACCGGAATGGCTCCAATCATCTCTGTGGCCTAAGAAACTAGAAGCTACAAGCATTTCATCACTTCAGTTTAGTTTGTGAAAGCATGTTATCACACCGATCTTGGTGTGGTCAGATGCTTTAAGGGCAGAGGAGAGGTCTAGAGTCTAATAGATCCCAACTTTTTCAAAAAAGGTGTACTTGTCACTATCTAAAAAAAGAAAGGTACAGTGTAAAAATAATAAATACATTTAAAAAACAAAGGGGAACGCAAGCATCGATCTCATGTCGTATGTAAACAGCAATTGCACCATACATGCAAGGTATCACTGTAATCGTCAGATAGAGGGCAGTAATTCTAGCACTAGACCACCTCTGTCAATCTGAAGTGGTAACCTGTAAACCTTTAAAACATGTACATAGTTTGTTGCCGCTGCATGAACATGCCCAATTTTAAAGCATGTCGTGGTTGGTATCTACAGTATCTCACAAAATTGAGTACACCCCTTTACATTTTTGTAAAACTTTTATTATATCTTTTCATGTGGCAACACTAAAGAAATTAAACTTTGCTACAATATAAAGTAGTGAGTGTACAGCTTGTATAACAGTGTAAATGTCCTGTCCCCTCAAAATAACTCAACACACAGCCATTAATGTCTAAACCGCAGGGAACAAAAGTGAGTACACCCCTAAGTGAAAATGTCCAAACTGGGCCCAAAGTGTCAATATTTTGTGTGGCCACGAATAATTTCCAGCACTGCCTTAACCCTCTTGGGGAGTTCACCAGAGCTTCACAGGTGGCCACTGGAGTCCTCTTCCACTCTTCCATTAAGACATCACTGAGCCGATGGATGTTGGACACATTGCGCTCCTCCACCTTCTGTTTGAGGATGTTCCACAAATGCTCAATAGGGTTTAGGTCTGGAGACATGCAGGGCCAGTCCATCACCTTTACCCTCAACTTCTTTAGCAAGGCAGTTGCAGTCTTGGAGGTGTGTTTGGGTTCGTGATCATGTTGGAATACTGCCCTGCTGCCCAGTCTTCAAAGGGAGGGGACCATGAGGATGTGGAAACCTTACAATAAGACCTAAACAAAATAATAGGGTGGGCATCTACATGGCAAAATTACATTTTACTGCATTTAAAAAAAACTAAACAGTAAAGTTAGCCCATTTTTTCTGTATATTATGAAAGATGATGTCACGCCGAGTAAGATACCCAACATGTTACGGTTTAAAATTGCGCACAACCGCAGAATGGCGACAAACTTCGGTCAATAAAAATCTCCATAGGCGATGCTTCAAAAAATTTTAACGGTTACCAGTTTAGAGTTAGAGTGTAGCTTTTTTTTTATTGCTCTCACTCTCGCGATCGCGATGATACCTCACGTGTGGTTTTATTTCATTTGCAGCGCGACTTCCATATACGTTTTCTTTTGTGCGCGAGCTTACGGGGACGGGGCAGCTAAAACATTTTTTTTTCCTATTTATTTTATTTTTTAATTTTAGCACAGGTTTAAAAAAAAAAAAAAAATCTGATCACTTTTATTGCTGTCACAAGCAATGTAAACATCCCTTGTGACAGCAATAGGCAGTGACAGGTACTCTTTATGGAGGGATCGGGGTCTAAAAGACCCTAGACCCCTCCAATGCACTTCCATGTATTCAAAACGCAGAAAACTGCATTTTTGAATACATTCACTTTTTAAATCTGGCGCCTTTAGCAGCCGAGTAACCCAGAGGTGACGTCATGGACGCCGCCTCCGGGTTACGTCATCGGAGAACTGATCTAAGCCACATCCGGCTTTGATCGGGTCTCCCGGTGGGGTAACGATTGAGCGGCTCCTGAGTCGTTACTGTTGTTACTGCTGGAAAGCCGACCGCTGGCTCTAAAAAACGGTACCGGGTTGATGCCTCTAGCTAGAGGCATCAACCTGGTACAACCACTTAAACTCAACCGATGTAGGTCTACGTGGCTGGTCGTTAAGTGTTTACACTGCGTGAAGGGTTGTATACCGTCAGAGAGGTAAGGATGTGGAATTCTCTTCCACAAGCAGTGGTATTAGCGACGAGCATCGATAGTTTCAAAAACTAACAAATGGGCACCTTAACGACCACAACATACAGGGGTATACAATGTACTTTTGACATAAAGACTTATACACACACCCACACACTCATGAAGGTTCTTGGTTCACTGATGGGCACACAGAGCCAGGGAAAAAATGGAGAAGGAGCATCTGAGGGGGACCAGCATTTTCCGGGGTATGTGGAAGTGATGTGATGGAAGCGCTTGGGTATAACTTACACTTTTTTACATTTTCTTCTAAATGGGGACAAAAAATCCCCTATGTGATGAATCTTTGGTGACATGTTCTCTTTACCAAGACATTACGGGTCTAAAAGACCCATGATAAGCACAGAAAAGTTCACAACTCTTCCTGTCCACTCAATGGCACCCACCATGCAGGTTCTGGGTTCACAGATAGGCAAAAGAAGCCCGTAAAAAATGGCCTCAGAGCATGTGGGGGAGGGGGGGCATTTTCTTGGGTATGCGGACACGAACTGGCAGAAGTGTTTGGGTGTAAAGTTTTTTCTTTTACAGTTCTTTATTAAACTTTTTATTTTTCTATCACATGGGGACAAAAGTCCCCTATGTGATGCATTTTGGTGACAGGTTCTATTTAATGAGACATTAGGGGTCTCACTTGCCATCAATGATTTTTTTTTCCTCTACCCAGTGGCACCCATCATGCAGGTTATGGGATCACTAATAGGCACATGGAGCCCAGAAAAATGGCAACGGAGCATGTGGGGGGGGGGGGGGAAGGAGGGGGGGGGGACTTTTCTGATGCATGTGAAAGCGATTCGGTTGAAGAGCTTGGGTGTAACTTTAATTTTTTACATTTTTTTTTAATGAACTTTTTATACAAAAAGTATCCTATGTCATGTATTTTGGTGACTGGTTCTCTTTAATTACACAGCAGGAGTCAAAAAGAGCCCTGATGTCTCACCTATTCTTCAATGGAATATTGCACTCATCCATTTTTTTTTCTATAACCATATTTGCGATGAAAAGTGACACCAGGACTCAGAAGTGACGTTTTAGATTTTTAGATGTCGCTTTTGGGTTATTACCGGAAAGGGGAGATCAACAAACAGACATTGCTGATCTCCCTCTCATCTACCTGGTCCCAGGGTTTCTGATGGGCATGGAAACCTGATGGAGGAGGACCCCAGATAACCAGTGTGGGACCCCAAATGAGGAGGTTCTAGGCCGCTCAGTGCCTTACCATTGCATGCAGGAGGTTAGTATAACATGTTTGTTATTTTAATTTAAAAAAAATAAATACTTTACAACCGACTTAACAGGAAAGGGAGATAAGCAAATAGACATTCGCTGATCTTCTTCTCATCTACATGGTGGCATCAACCATGCAGGTACTGGGTTCACTGATAAGCACTTGAAGCCTGAAAAAATAGAAACAGTGCCTGTGAAGGGGGCACCGGCTTTTTATGGAGTATCTGGATATGATTCGGCGGAAGTACTTGGGTGTAACTAATTTTTTTACACTTTTAAAAAATGTTTTCTAAACTTTTTTCCATCACATGCAGGCAAAGTCTCCTATGTGATGCATTTTTGGTGACAGGTTCTCTATAATGAGACTTCAGGGGTCTAAAAGACACCTAATGTCTTACCTGTCCCCACCCTCCCCCAATAAAACAAATAGGGTGCAGACTGTGCTTCACTAGCTTCTTTCCCTGTCATACTGGCTAGGCAAAGAGATACCAGGACTCAGAAGTAGCGCTTTACTTGTTACTTCCAGATATTTAATAGGAAAGGGAAATTAGTAAAGCGAAGTTCGCCGATTCCCCCCTCCCTCCTCTACCCAGTGGCACCCAACATGCCTGTCCTGGGTTTAATGATGGACAATGGAGACTTGAAAAAATGACAAAGCCATGTGTGGGGGAAAACGCCAGGTACCGGGGTATGTGGAGGTGATGCGACTGAAGCGCTTGGGTTTAACTTTAATTGTTTACACCTAAATTTTTTTTTTTCCTAAACTTTTTCTTTTTCCATCATATGGGGACAGAAAGTCCCCTATGCAATACATATTTGGTGACATGTTCTCTTTAACAAGACATCATGGGTCCAAAAGACCCATGATAAGCAAACAAATGTTCATTGACCTTCTTCCCCTTTACTTGGTGGCACCCACCATGCAGGTTCTGGGTTCACGGATGGGCATATGGAGCCAGGGGAAAAAAAAAAGCGACAGAGCATGTGGGAGGGGGGGGGGGGGGGGATTTTCTAGGGTATTCGATTTATTGAGTTTATGTTCTGCTCTTACTGTTGTTGCTGTGTTGTATTGTTAACCATTGCTTGCTTTGCAGGAATGCCATTCAGCTGCAGCACTGATCTGTTTATTCTGACAGCAACAGGGTTTGATTTCAGGATACCTAAATCAGTGACTGTAGCGATGCAGGAGGTGATTTCACCACCGCAGTTAAAAAAGAGCGTATATTCCGAAGCATGGGGGCTGGGGTGGTCAGAGGGCGGATCGCCCCTATGCTTTGGCATATATTTTTTACTCTTTTTTTGAACCGATTGCAATAAAAAACAAACAAAAAAAAACAAAACATTGCATGTATGCTGAACAAGAACCAGCAACGTACTGCTATGGACTTTGAATGGTTATACCAGGATGATGCATGCAGGTGTAGGCATCATCTTGGTGGGTTTTTTTCAGCTGGTGGTTGGCTTTCGTGTAAAACCAACACTAGCGTTTAATTAGCCGCTAGACTGCTTTTACAAGCAGTGGGAGGGGACGTTCCTCCCCCCCTCGGGCCACATTCCACAGTTCTCTCTGGCTCTCCTGTCCCACCGGGGAACCCGAGAAAGCAGCCGGTGGTTCTACCAGCTGACCATAGAGCTGATGGGAAATCGGAATGGCTCCAATCATCTCTGTGGCCTAAGGCTGGCCATACACTATACAATTTTCTTATTCAATTTCCTTTAGATTTACCTTAAACTATGTAGTGCAAGGGCCTGCCTGACTGCATACAAATTGAAAGTGTTTAGGTTTGACCCTATATTACATGGTTTTGGTAAATCTAAAGGAAAGTTGAACAAGAAAATTGTATAGTGTATGGCCAGCCTAAGAAACTGGAAGCTACAAGTATTTTATCACTTCAGTTTAGTTTGTGAAAGCATGTTATCACACCGATCTTGGTGTGGTCAGATGCTTTAAGGGCAGAGGAGAGGTCTAGAGTCTAATAGATCCCAAATTTTTCAAAAAAGGTGTACTTGTCACTATCTAAAAAAAGAAAGGTACAGTGTAAAAATAATAAATACATTTAAAAAACAAAGGGGAACGCAAGCATCGATCTCATGTCGTATGCAAACAGCAATTGCACCATACATGCAAGGTATCACTGTAATCGTCAGATAGAGGGCAGTAATTCTAGCACTAGACCACCTCTGTCAATCTGAAGTGGTAACCTGTAAACCTTTAAAAAATGTACATAGTTTGTTGCCGCTGCATGGGCATGCCCAATTTTAAAGCATGTCGTGGTTGGTATCTACAGTATCTCACAAAATTGAGTACACCCCTTTACATTTTTGTAAAACTTTTATTATATCTTTTCATGTGGCAACACTAAAGAAATTAAACTTTGCTACAATATAAAGTAGTGAGTGTACAGCTTGTATAACAGTGTAAATGTCCTGTCCCCTCAAAATAACTCAACACACAGCCATTAATGTCTAAACCGCAGGGAACAAAAGTGAGTACACCCCTAAGTGAAAATGTCCAAACTGGGCCCAAAGTGTCAATATTTTGTGTGGCCACGATTATTTTCCAGCACTGCCTTAACCCTCTTGGGCATGGAGTTCACCAGAGCTTCACAGGTGGCCATTGGAGCCTTTTCCACTCTTCCATTAAGACATCACTGAGCCGGTGGATGTTGGACACATTGCGCTCCTCCACCTTCTGTTTGAGGATGTTCCACAAATGCTCAATAGGGTTTAGGTCTGGAGACATGCAGGGCCAGTCCATCACCTTTACCCTCAACTTCTTTAGCAAGGCAGTTGTGGTCTTGGAGGTGTGCTTGGGTTCGTGATCATGTTGGAATACTGGCCTGCTGCCCAGTCTTCAAAGGGAGGGGACCATGAGGATGTGGAAACCTTACAATAAGACCTAAACAAAATAATAGGGTGGGCATCTACATGGCAAAATTACATTTTACTGCATTTAAAAAAAACTAAACAGTAAAGTTAGCCCATTTTTTCTGTACATTATGAAAGATGATGTCACGCCGAGTAAGATACCCAACATGTTACGGTTTAAAATTGCGCACACCCGCAGAATGGCGACAAACTTCGGTCAATAAAAATCTCCATAGGCGACGCTTTAAAAAATTTTAACGGTTACCAGTTTAGAGTTAGAGTGTAGCTTTTTTTTTATTGCTCTCACTCTCGCGATCGCGGTGATACCTCACGTGTGGTTTTATTTCATTTGCAGCGCGACTTCCATATACTTTTTCTTTTGTGCGCGAGCTTATGGGGACGGGGCAGCTAAAACATTTTTTTTTCCTATTTATTTTATTTTTTTTTTTAATTTTAGCACAGGTTTTAAAAAAAAA
This sequence comes from Pelophylax lessonae, assembly GCF_965119305.1. Classification (NCBI taxonomy): domain Eukaryota; kingdom Metazoa; phylum Chordata; class Amphibia; order Anura; family Ranidae; genus Pelophylax; species Pelophylax lessonae. Next base: position 53,497,620 of record NC_138777.1, on the reverse strand, counting down.
TAAAAAATCTGATCACTTTTATTGCTGTCACAAGCAATGTAAACATCCCTTGTGACAGCAATAGGCAGTGACAGGTACTCTTTATGGAGGGATCGGGGTCTAAAAGACCCTAGACCCCTCCACTGCACTTCCATGTATTCAAAACGCAGAAAACTGCATTTTTGAATACATTCACTTTTTAAATCTGGCGCCTTTAGCAGCCGAGTAACCCAGAGGTGACGTCATGGACGCCGCCTCCGGGTTACGTCATCGGAGACCTGATCTAAGCCACATCCGGCTTTGATCGGGTCTCCCGGTGGGGTAACGATTGAGCGGCTCCTGAGTCGTTACTGTTGTTACTGCTGGAAAGCCGACCGCTGGCTCTAAAAAACGGTACCGGGTTGATGCCTCTAGCTAGAGGCATCACCCTGGTACAACCACTTAAACTCAACCGATGTAGGTCTACGTGGCTGGTCGTTACGTGTTTACACTGCGTGAAGGGTTGTATACCGTCAGAGAGGTAAGGATGTGGAATTCTCTTCCAAGCAGTGGTATTAGCGAGGAGCATCGATAGTTTCAAAAACTAACAAATGGGCACCTTAACGACCACAACATACAGGGGTATACAATGTACTTTTGACATAAAGACTTATACACACACACACACACTCATGAAAGTTCTTGGTTCACTGATGGGCACACAGAGCCCGGGAAAAAATGGAGAAGGAGCATCTGAGGGGGACCAGCATTTTCCGGGGTATGTGGAAGTGATGTGATGTAAGCGCTTGGGTATAACTTACACTTTTTTACATTTTCTTCTAAATGGGGACAAAAAATCCCCTATGTGATGAATCTTTGGTGACATGTTCTCTTTACCAAGACATTACGGGTCTAAAAGACCCATGATAAGCACACAAATGTTCACAACTCTTCCTGTCCACTCAATGGCACCCACCATGCAGGTTCTGGGTTCACAGATTTTCTTGGGTATGCGGACACGAACTGGCAGAAGTGCTTGGGTGTAAAGTTTTTTCTTTTACAGTTCTTTATTAAACTTTTTATTTTTCTATCACATGGGGACAAAAGTCCCCTATGTGATGCATTTTGGTGACAGGTTCTATTTAATGAGACATTAGGGGTCTCACTTGCCATCAATGATTTTTTTTTCCTCTACCCAGTGGCACCCATCATGCAGGTTATGGGATCACTAATAGGCACATGGAGCCCAGAAAAATGGCAACGGAGCATGTGGGGGGGGGGGGGGGGAAGGAGGGGGGGGGACTTTTCTGATGCATGTGAAAGCGATCCGGTGGAAGAGCTTGGGTGTAACTTTAATTTTTTACATTTTTTTTAATGAGCTTTTTATACAAAAAGTATCCTATGTCATGTATTTTGGGGACTGGTTCTCTTTAATTACACAGCAGGAGTCAAAAAGAGCCCTGATGTCTCACCTATTCTTCAATGGAATATTGCACTCATCCATTTTTTTTTCTATAACCATATTTGCGATGAAAAGTGACACCAGGACTCAGAAGTGACGTTTTAGATGTCGCTTTTGGGTTATTACCGGAAAGGGGAGATCAACAGACATTGCTGATCTCCCTCTCATCTACCTGGTCCCAGGGTTTCTGATGGGCATGGAGCCTGGAAACCTGTTGGAAGAGGACCCCAGATAACCAATGGGGGACCCCAAATGAGGAGTTTCAGGGCCACTCAGTGCCATACCATTGCACGCAGGAGGTTAGTATAACATGTTTGTTATTTTAATTTAAAGAAAAACTTTACAACCGCCTTAACAGGAAAGGGAGATAAGCAAATAGACATTCGCTGATCTTCTTCTCATCTACATGGTGGCACCCACCATGCAGGTACTGGGCTCACTGATAAGCACTTGAAGCCTGGAAAAATGGAGACATTTTACGGAGTATCTGGATATGATTCGGCGGAAGCACTTGGGTGTAACTAATTTTTTTACAATTATAAAAAAAGTTTTCTAAACGTTTTTTTCCATCACATGCAGGCAACGTTTCCTATGTGATGCATTTTTGGTGACAGGTTCTCTACAATGAGACTTCAGGGGTCTAAAAGACCCCTAATGTCTTAACTCCCCCCCCCCCCCCCCACCTATAAAACAAATAGGGTGCAGATTGTGCTTCACTAGCTTCTTTCCCAGTCATACTGGCTAGGGAAAGAGATACCAGGACCCAGAAGTAGCGCTTTACTTGTCACTACCCAGTGGCACCCATCATGCCTGTCCTGATGACATCATGATGGGCAGTGGAGACTTGAAAAAATGACAAAGGCATGTGTGAATGAAGCATCTGCAGAATGAAGTAAACATTTGGGTGTTAACCAGCTTAGGCCTGGTTAACACCCAAATGTTTACTTCATTCTGCAGAAACGCACTACAGTCCATTTTACCACTTCTGGACCGGAAGATTTTACCCCTTAATGACCAGGCCATTTTTTGCGATTGGCACTGCGTTACTTTAACGGACAATTGCCCGGTCGTGCGATGCTATATCCAAATAAAATTGATGTCCTTTTTTCTTCACAAATAGAGCTTTCTTTTGGTGGTCTTTGATCAACTGTGCAATTTTTATTATTTGCGCTATAAACAAAAAAAGCGGGACAATTCTGAAAAAAAAAAAATATATATATATTTTTAACTTTCTGCTATATAACATTCCCCCCCCCCCCCCCCCCCAAAAAAAAAATAAATGTAAAAAATCAAATTTTTCATCCTCTTAGGCCAATTTGTATTCTGCTACATATTTCTAGTGAAAAAAACAAAATCCCAATAAGCGTATTTTGATTGGTTTGCGCAAACGTTATTGCGTCTACAAACTAGAGGAAAGATTTATGTCATTTTTATCTATTTATTTTTTAACAGTAATGGCGGCGATCTGCAATTTTTAGCGGGACTGCGACATTGCAGCAGACAGATCGGACCCCTAGCTGACATTTTTGACACTTTTGGCGGGACCAGTGATATTACTACAGTAATCAGTGCTAAAAATATGCACTGTTACTGTAATAATGACACTGGCAGGGAAGGGGTTAACATTAGGGGCAATCAAAGGGTTACATGTGTCCCTAGGGGGTGTTTTCTAACTGTGAGGGGATGGACTTTCGGAATCAACACAGAGACCCGTGTTCCTAAATAGGAGGAACACAGGAGATCTATATTGATTCCTGAGAGAACAATGGTCTGCTGTGTTTATAACAACAGACTGCCGTTCTCTCTTCACAGGGAACAATCGCGGGTGCCCAGCGACAAGCACGGCCGCATGAATGAGCAGCCCACAACTTTCTAGTATTTGTATAGAGAAGAGAAGGATTGGAACCTCGGTCCTCTTAAGGCCCCTTTCACACAGGCGGACCATTCAGATGTCTGTTTTTCAGGCGGATCTGAACGGTCACCCCATGCATCTCTATGGGGCATCGGAGACATGTCCGCTGACATCCGATTCGATCCGTCAAATCTGGATGGATGGAAACCCTATTTTCCATCCGTCCAGCGGACTGGATCGGATGGGTTTGGATGAGAACGGACAGACGGTCCGTTCCCATTTGATTCCCCCATAGAGAACAGCGGGGACCTGACAGCTCTGTCTCTGCACACAGAGTGGAGACAGAGCTGCCATCCGCCTGCTCAGCGGGGGATCGGCGGTTCGATCCCCCGATGAGAAAAACAGAGTCCGCCGACGGACTCCTCTGTGTGAAAGGGGCCTTATACTTCTATCCAGGAGTCTGGACTCCCCCTCCTGTAGGACACATTCACACTGCTGGCTGTGTAAATGCATGTACAATATTCTGTACATTACAATAAGCCAACCCTTTCTTTTCAATGGGCTGCCTAACCCACCAATAAAAGGTACAGGAAATATTTCTGTAACAGCACACTACAATGTAATGTAGAACATCATTGTATGTTGTGATGCCTCTAATCGCCCTCATGGGCATGGACACATAGGATAGCATTGAGCTGCTTCCACAGGCACTGCCATGTTGCAGATTTTCCTGAGGCTGCCGGTGTACTGCCGATTTTTTCAACTTGCCGAATAATTCAACCGTTGACGTCACTTCCGCCGCGAGTACGAGCGGCTAGGAGACTTCCAATAGAACTTGCAATGCAATGCCTGGCCGCGAGAGTCGATTCCCATGCACAGCAGCGAAAACTGTGCACGAGAGTTGGATTTCTCGGCAAGAAGTTCCAACTCTACTGCGCATGCGCCCGTCCGCTGTACATAGTTGGAGTTTTCGGCAACCTGTTTTCCCAGACTTTTGTAGCTTATATATATATTTATATGTATATAAAGAGTTTTCGGCAAGCTGTTTTCCCAGACTTTTGGAGCCTATATAAATATATAAAGGATTTACAAAAAAAAAAAAAAATGCAGCATGGTTAACACTACATATATATATATATATATATATATATATATATATATATATATATATATATATATATGTGTGTGTGTGTGTGTGTATGTATATATATATTATATATATATATATATATATATATATATATGCGCGCAACATTTGGAGCCACTATACATAGTTGGAGTTTTCGGCAAGATGTTGCGTCCGACATTTTGAGCTTATATATATATATATATATATATATATAAAGGATTTAAAAAAAATCTGCAGCATGGTTAACACTACAATCTATATATATATATATATATATATGTATACATATGTGTAGATATATACAGTATATATATATATATATATATATAAATATATATATATATGTGTGTATGTGTGTATATATATATATATATATATATATATATATATATATATATATATATATATATATATATATATAGCTTTTTTTTCTGATCCTCCCGTTTATTTATTTTTATATCTATCTATAAAAATGGACGGATAAAAGAAAAAAACAAAATAAATAAATACCAGTGCCTGACACTTTGATAATATATATATATATATATATATTAATCCTCACATTTACATATTTTATATATATATATATATATATATATATATATATATATATATATATATATAGATTTGATCAGAAGAACAGCCCTCTTTTGATATAGCTGGCTGAGAGGAGTGACAGCCCTTTCATGATGTGACGGCATGATGGGGGACACAGGTGGCAGAACAACGGGGGACAAAGGCTACGAGATGGGGACACAGTCTGCATGGTGGTGGGGGACACAGGCTGCATGACGACAGGGGACACAGGCTGCAGGATGACGGGGGACACAGTCTACGAGACGGGGACACAGTCTGCATGATGGTGGGGGACACAGGCGGAGTCAGGGGTGTACCAATGGAGGGGTGGGGCACAGTGGCGGCTGGTGCTCAAAATTTTTGGGGGGGCGCAAACAGAAAAATGTAATAGGCATTGCTTTGCGGCAAAAAACGCTGTAAAAAATTGCGTGACTTTGAGGTCGCAAAAGTGTCAAAGGGGCCTTCAGTAATTAAAGTATAGTGTGCCCCCTTTCAATGCAGAGAGACCAGCGTGCCCCCTTTCAATGCAGAGAGACCAGTGTGCCCCCTTTCAATGCAGAGTGACCAGCGTGCCCCCTTTCAATGCAGAGTGACCAGCGTGCCCCCTTTCAATGCACAGTGAGCAGCGTGCCCCCTTTCAATGCAATGACCAGTGTACTTGCCCCCTTCAATGCAGAGATCAGCGTACATGCCCCCAATGGAGAGACCAGCATACATGCCCCCTTCAATGCAGTGACCAGCATACCATTCCCCCAATGCAGAGATCAGCGTACATGCCCCCAATGCAGTGACCAGCATACATGCCCCCAATGCAGATATCAGCGTGCGTGCCCACTTCAATGCAATGAACATTGTGCCATGCCCCCATCAATGCAGAGTTCAGCGTGCGTGCCCCCCCCCCCCCCCTGGAGCAGTGCACTTACCTGGAGTACGGCGGCGACGGCTTCTTTTGTCTTCAGTCCCGGACTCCCGGCGGGCGGCTTCTTCTCACTCCGGCTGCATGTCTTCTCTGGTCCTCCCGCTCCCGCCTCCTCCTCGGCCAATGGTATGGGGTTTGCCGTGCGGCCAATCAGGAAGCCGGTATTAGACCGGCTTCCTGATCGGCCAGGAGGAGGATCGGTGTGACAATAGCGAATTTTCATTCGCTATTGTCACACAATGGGCGGGCTCTGGGCGCACTGCTCTGCGCCCCGGGACCACCCTTTGCATCACCCTATTAGAGCCTCTGGCTCTAATCAGGTGATTTAAAAAAAAAAACCCATTAAGCTCCATGCGTCTGGCGCCCTGCATGCAGATTAGGGGGCCGGACGCATGGATGGGGGGGCGGCGCCCCTGCGCCCTGTATACACCAGCCGCCACTGGTGGGGCAGGGTGGGTGCTTGCCGAGATCTCCAACCCACGTCACCTCTGGTCGGAGATCTCGGCAAGTTGCCTGTACTGTGCATGTGCACCAACAAATGCCGTGCACAGAGAAGTCCTATGCAGTGCACAGAAGAGTTGGAGTTCTCGGCAGGACAATGTATGCTACTGTGCAGGCGCGCGCAGACTTTTCAGCAGGACAATCTATGCTACTGTGCAGGCGCCCGCGGCTCCTGAAGCATTGTCTAATAAAAACCCGTGCACAGTACTATCCCCCAGAGTACTATTACAAATGTGAGCATCCACAGTCCACATTTTATTTTATTGGCAAATAAAAACCTGTACACAGTGCTATCCCCCACATTAATTCTACAAATGTGAGCGTACCTATGTGCTGTTTGAATGGGCAGAGTCGCAGGCAGGAGTTAGCTGAGCTAAGCCTGAAAGGGAATGCTGGGATTTATAGTTCCTCTCCATACAAAAAATGCCACAGGACTTAGCATAGCTGAGCTTGAAAGTACGTGCTGGGATTTATAGTTCCTCTCCATACAAGAAATACAAAGCTGGTTCCAGATGCAGTGTGACCTCTCAGAGATATGCAGCATTGAGTGCTTTGGATCTGTAATAATATAAGCTCACACTGATGCCATTTTTATGTTTGAACTCTTTATTGGGTCTTTGTGCAAAAACAAAAGCAATGCGTGTAAATGTAAAGTAAAGCACAACAATAAATAGCAAAAAAAGCTTTATTTTCTAGGGGCCCAATCACACCTGTGCGATTTCAACCCTTTCGCAGCTTATATATGTAGCACTCTACAGGTAGATGCTAGGTAAATGTATAGTAGGCCTTGTCTGCCTAACAGCAGGGCCATGATTTCTTTTAGTCAGGGTGTCATGGTTTCCAGATGTGCCTGCTGTAGGGGGAGTCTCCCCACTGGCTCCTATGAGAGGCTTCTCATAGGGCTGTGGAGGAAGACAAATTAGGGGACACATCCCAGCTTGTAACTACCCCAGAAGGCAGATTGTGCCGGAAAGGATACTGGGAGTGGGTATAAGGTTGGGGGAAGTGCGTGACCCAGTGTCTTTGGCGGGAGCAGAGTCCCAGGAAGGAGAGTGCGGCTGTCTTTCCTCCTGTCAGAGGAAGAGGATGTCTCTGGGTGTCGCCTGAGAATCCAGAGATTGCTGAATTGAGCTGAGGGGGATCCGGTGTGCCGAGAACCAGTGGAGAGAGAGAGGGGTCCAGTCCCAGGAAAGCCTACACAGGTCCTGAGTACTGAGGATTGCCCCTGGGGTCTGCCTAAAGTCAGAGGGGACCACTCCGGAAGAGGTTCTGGGATCCAGTGCCAGCTAGCTATAAAGGGGGTACCTAGGTTGAGGAGCCTGAAGCAGGGCCGGACTGGCCTATCGGGATAACGGGAGATTTCCCGATGGGCCGCCGGCCCTGGGGCCGCTTTAAGACCAGGCCGCCCGCAGCGCCGCTTTAAGCATTGGCGGCCGCTGCATTGATTGGGGCCGCTCGCCGGCGCCGCTGATAATGGTTGGCCACTGCAGGCCTGCACTGCCCCGCCCCCCGCTGGGCTCCGTCTCTCCTACGTCAGCCGCTGTGAGCGGCGTGACGTCACGAGGCGGCTGCCCCTGCGCGGCGGATCGGCGGCGGTGCTGTGCGGTGCATGAGCTGAGGCGAGCTGTGGCTGGCGCGGCTGCTGAAGAATGCCTGTCACGGCGCCGACAAGGATGGTCCCTCCTCCTGTGAAACAGACGAGACGTCATGCACCACATGTGATGTGATCACAGGTGAGGGGGGCTTACTGAGGGGTCTGTCTGTACTCTGTACTGGAAGGGAGGCTCACTAAGGGGTCTGTAGTGGGAGGGGCTTACTAAG
>NC_138777.1:53404402-53481902 GCF_965119305.1 Pelophylax lessonae | reverse complement strand
TGGCAAACGCAATAAAACCTGAGCAGCACTGGTCTCGGCAGACGCAATAAAACATGCGCAGCATTGGTCTCAGCAGATGCAATAAAACCTGCGCAGCATTGGTCTCCGCAGACGCAATAAAACCTGCGCAGCACTGGTCTCAGCAGACGCAATAAAACCTGCGCAGCATTATTCTCCGCAGATGCAATAAAACCTGCACAGCACTGGTCTCGGCAGACGCAATAAAACCTGCGCAGCATTGGTCTCAGCAGAAGCAATAAAACTTGTGCAGCAATGGTCTCAGCAGACGCAATAAAACCTGAGCAGCATTGGTTTCCGTAGACACAATAAAACCTGCGCAGCATTGGTTTCCGTAGACGCAATAAAACCTGCGCAGCATTGGTCTCCGCAGACCAAATAAAACCTGGGCAGCATTGGTTTCCGTAGACGCAATAAAACCTGCGCAGCATTGGTTTCCGTAGACGCAATAAAACCTGCGCAGCATTGGTTTCCGTAGACGCAATAAAACCTGCGCAGCATTTGTCTCCGCAGACGCAATAAAACTTGCGCAGCATTGGTCTCAGCAGACGCAATAAAACCTGCGCAGCATTATTCTCCACAGATGCAATAAAACCTGCGCAGTACTGGTCTTGGAAGACGCATTAAAACCTGCACAGCACTGGTTTCGGCAGACGCAATAAAACCTGCGCAACACTGGTCTCAGCAGATGCAATAAAATCTGCACAACACTGGTCTCAGCAGATGCAATAAAACCTGCGCAGCACTGGTCTTGGCAAACGCAATAAAACCTGTGCAGCATTGGTCTCAGCAGACGCAATAAAACCTGCGCAGCATTGGTCTCAGCAGATGCAATAAAACCTGCGCAGCATTGGTCTCCGCAGACGCAATAAAACCTGCGCAGCATTGGTCTCGGCAGACGCAGTAAAACCTGCGCAACACTGGTCTCAGTAGACGCAATAAAACCTGCGCAGCATTGGTCTCAGCGGACGCAATAAAAACTGCGCAGCATTGGTCTCAGCGGACGCAATAAAACCTGCGCAGCATTGGTCTCAGCGGATCCAATGACTTCGCAGGATTGGTCTCAGTATTAGTAAACCCCTCTCCCCACAATGGCAGTCAAATATAACCCCCCACCACGTTAGTACTCAGTGGCATTAAAAGTTACCCCCATTGGTCATACAAGTGTGATGTAACCCCTCCCCCCCTGTATTAATGATCTGTGGCAGTGAAAAGACTTTAACCACTTCAGGTCCGGAAGGTTTACCCCCCTTCATGGCCAGTGATACGGCACTGTGTTACATTGTGGCGGCCAAATCGGACACTTTTTTGGGAACCAGTGACACTAAAACAATGATCAGTGCTAAAAAAAGATGCAATTACACTGGCAGGGAAGGGGTTAACATCAGGGGCGATCAAAGGGTTAAATGTGTTCCCTGGGAGTGCTTGCTAACTGTGTGGGGGAGGAGCTTTGACTGGAGAAGACAGATCTGCTTAGTAGAAACACAGATCTCCACCTTCCCCTCTCACAGAGCGGTGATCTGCCTTGTTTACATTTGCAGATTGCCGTTCTGCCCCTGGAGAACGATCGCCGGGTGCCGCCAGACCCGCTGATTGGCTCAGTGAGAGGGGGTTGCCGGCGGGCAAGGCCCGGGCATAGAGATGAAATACAGGTACGTGATTTGGCCCTGCCGCAGTATATGTACGTGGGGCGGTCTGGAAGCGGTTAAAGCTTGCCATTCACTGATTGGTCCGCTGACATCTGGCTATTTGGGGTCGCGGGTGGAATCATCGCAATTCTAAATCGCACTGCAATCCTGGGAAAAGGAAAAAGGAGCCGATTGGCTGCGATTGTCACTCGGCAAACCGCATTGTGCGCAGCTTGTCACCCACGAGAAGCCATTGTTCCTTTTTTAGTGACAAGCAGATTGACGTGCATTTCTTTTGCGCGGCAAAACTGCACGGCGTTTGAGGTGACATTAGAAATGAATGGCATAGGAAGACGCGCGGTGCGTTTTGCCAGGATGGCGGTGCAATTTAGAAAAGCGCCAATTCCACCCACAAACCCAAAATCACCAGATGAGAGCGACATCATCACCACACTGGCAGCACCCCCCCCCCCGACATCATCACCACACTGGCAGCACCCCCCCCCCCCCGACATCATCACCACACTGGCAGCACCCCCCCCCCCACATCATCACCACACTGGCAGCACCCCCCCCCCCGACATCATCACCACACTGGCAGCACCCCCCCCCCGACATCATCACCACACAGGCAGCACCCCCCCCCCCCCCCGACATCATCACCACACTGGCAGCACCCCCCCCCCCCCCCCGCCTGTCCCACAAGACAGGAAAACTATGAGCTGTACCCTGATTGTATATATGGGGGGGGGGGTCCTTACACTTCATTCAGATTATGATATGGAGGGATGGGGGGGGGGTGAAGATGAGAAAGATGATGGGGGGGGGGGAGATGAGGGGGGGGGAGGTGAGGAGGGGAAAGATGAGGGTGGGGGATGATTATTGGGGGGAGGGGAGAAAAAGATGAAGGGGGGGATAGATGGAGGGGGCTCTCAGCTGTGGCCTGATGGAGGGGGGGGGGGACTGGTAGACACAGACTGGGGGGGGGGGGTTCTCAGCTGTGGCCTGATGAAGGGGGGGGGACTGGTAGACACAGACTGGGGGGGGCTCTCAGCTGTAGCCTGATGGAGGAGGGGGGGACTGGTAGACACAGACTGAGGGGGGGGGGCTCTCAGCTGTGGCCTGATGGAGGGGGGGGGGACTGGTAGACACAGACTGGGGGGGGGGGGTTCTCAGCTGTGGCCTGATGGAGGAGGGGGGGGACTGGTAGACACAGACTGGGGGGGGTAGAATGAGGCCTTTCCTCACCACCCCCCGACTCTCCTTCTCTCTGTCCTCCTCACCTGCACAGCTGTGCTCTCCCCGGCCGCCTTTTCTGCTGCCCTGGGGCCGTTTCTCTCACTCCCCCCCCCCACACAGACAGTCTGTAGGCCAAACTCTCATAGGAATTCATAGAGCAAAGATGGCCGCCGGAGCATAGCAACCGTTGCCAGGGAAGGGAGACATCTATGGTGATGAGCGGTATTACAGCTGTACAACATATTGCCATCTGGGGGCCGAATTTAAGAATAACCATTAAAATAACCCAGTACTGTATAATTCTATGTCAAATCAATAAAATGATATAAAATTTATATGGGTCCTGTGTTGTATGACAGTTGGTGTCACCCCGTTGTTTACATAAGGTAGAGGCTGTCCTCAGTCACTTCTCCTCTGCGAGTTGATGGAGTGACATTGCCTGAGCTTTGCTCCTGCGATTCACTGCAATTTACTGCGACTGACTGCGAATAACTGCGATTCTTATCATTTTTATTGCTATTTATCGCTATTACTATCATATAATCTATAGTATTGTTATTATTATTATATATTTTTAGCCGTTTTCAGGTACACGGGCATCCAATACCAACAGGATGCCCCGACCTTCTCGTCCCAGATCCCGTCACAGGCGCTCCCGTCAGGAAGGCGAAGAGTCACCAATCGCCCATCGGACACGGTCCCGAGCGCAACGTCAGCGGAGACAGGAGGACGTGCCCATCGACAGGAGTCGTTCGCCAAGAGACCGCAACAGGGCTGCTGAACACCACCCACCACCGCCGCCACCACCACCACCGGCCATGGAGCGGCGCGGTGAGGAGCAGGTGATTTGTACCATTTGTCTTTCAGGTTATGAAGATGGAGAAGACACCAGGATTCTGACCTGCGCTCACCAATTCCACGCCGGCTGTATCCAACAATGGCTTCAGGAAAGCGCAACCTGTCCACTGTGCCGGGCTGCTTTTCCTATCCCGCAACAGCCGCACCAATTACCCTTTGACATTGAAGAGCAGATCAATAACTGGTTTGACTTTGATGTTGAGGGTGATGAAAATGGTAATGTATATGACTCTGACATTGAAGAGGAGATCGAGTACAGGTTAGTGTCCGAGGTTGATGAAAATGGTGATCTGTATCTGCTTTTCTCCCTGTAGAGTAACATATTTTTAAAATTGTATAAATATAGAAGTATATTAATGTATAGTATAACAGATATTTTATTTTTATACAGGATGCTTGTAGTAGTAGTGGCAATGGTTTATGCTTTGAAATGTTTTTTTTTTTTTAATGTATAAATGTAATTATATAACATGTATTTTCTCTTTATACAGCATGCTTATAGTAGTTTTATAGTAGTTGATATTAAAAAACAAAAAAAAAAAAAAACCCAAAAAAAAAACAAAAAACAAATTGTATAAATATATAAAGTATAAATGTATAGTATAACAGATCTTTTCTTTTTTATACAGGACATTAATAATAGTTGTAATATTGGTAGTGATTTATGTTTGACAAAAAAATGTATATAAATGTATAACATATATTTCTTCTTTATACAGGATGCTTTAAAGCGGAGTTCCACCCAAAAGTGGAACTTCCGCTTTAGGCAGTTCTAACCCCCTGACATGCCACATTTGGCATGTAGTTTTTTTTTGGGGGAGCGCCGCGGTGCCCTGAGCGGAAGTTCTCCTCTCCCCCTCCCTACCTGCAATCTTCTAGGACATGTCAGAGGTCCCAGAAGATTGCCGGCCAATCACGACGCGTAGCACAACTCGCGCATGCGCAGTGCATACCCTGCTGTGAAGCCGAAAGCTATCACAGCCGGGTGCCCACACTAGTGATGGCGGCGCGGCAGACAGAGAGGGAAAAGAGCGAGGCTTTGGGCGGCCGCATCGCTGGACCGTTGGACAGGTGAGTGTGTGTTTAGGCTGGAACTCCGCTTTAGCCTCGGTTTCCACTAGTGCGGCTACGAAGTCGTGCTAATTCTAGCACGACTTCGTAGCAAAAGTAAACCGCGGCTTCAGTTAGACTTGTCCCTCATATATAGAGGGAAGTCGCGCTCAAAAGTAGTACACGATTTACTTTTGAGGTCGCGGCAACTGAAGCCGCGGCAGTGGAAACGGGCCCCATTGAAAACAATGGGTTTTGACTTGCTGTGCGACTTGACATGTGTCAAGTCGCACCGCAAGTCGCACTAGTGGAAACCGAGCCTTAATTAGTTTGATAGTAGTTAAAAAAAAAAAAAAAAAAACAGACAAAAAAATTGTATAAATATAGAAGTATAAGTGTCGGTTCACACTAGGGCAACACGACTTCGGGCCACTAATGAAGTCGCCCGTGCGCCGCGACTTCGGCGCGGCTTGCAATGACTTCACATAATGGAAGTCAATGCAGGTCGCTCCGACTTTGCAAAAAAAAGGTGCAGGAACCTTTTTCTAAGTTGGAGCGACTTGAGTCGCTCCTATTAGAACGGTTCCAATTGCACAGCACGGTCCGCTACTTGTCAGGCGACCAAGTCACCTGACAAGTCGGCACAGTGTGAACCGACACCTAATGTATAATATAACAGATATTTTATTTTTATACAGGATGCTTGTAGTAGTGGAAATGGTTTATGCTTTAAATTTTTTATATAAATGTAATTATATAACATGTTTCTTCTCTTTATACAGCATGTATGTAGTAGTTTTATAGTAGTTATTTAAAAAAAAAAAACAAAAAAAAACAAAAAAAATTGTATAAATATATAAAGTATAAATGTATAGTATAACAGATATTTTTTTTCTATGCAGAGTACTTGTAGTAGTTGTAGTAATGGTAGTATTTATGCTTGTAGTAGTTTTATAGTAGTTGATGTTTTGAAAACCCCCCATCCCCCCCCCCCAAAAAATGGATAAATATAGAAATATATATGTATAACATAACATATATTTTCTTTTTATACAGTTTGCTTGTAGTAGTAGTAATGGTTTATGCTTAAAAAAAAAAAAAAATTATGAAAATGTTAAATGTATAACGTATCTTTCTTGTTCTTAAACAAGATGATTCGGCATGGTATTACTTTAACGAACAATTGCGCGGTCGTGCGACGCTGTACCCAAATAAAATTGATGTCCTTTTTTTCCACAAATAGAGATTTCTTTTGGTGGTATTTGATCACCTGTGCGATTTTTTTTATTTATGTTTTGCGCTATAAACAAAAAAAGAGCGACAATTCTGAAAAAAAAAAAAAAAAACAATATTTTTCACTTTCTGCTATATAACATTCCCCCCAAATTCTGAAAAAATAAATAAATATTTTTCACTTTCTGCTGTATAACATTCCTCCCCCCCCCCCCCCCCAAAATTTAAAAATCAAAAATTTTTCATAATTCCAAGCCAATTTTTATTCTGCTACATATTTTTGGTAAAAAAAGGTCCAATAAGCGTATTTTGATTGGATTGCGCAAAGGTTATCACGTCTACAAACCAGGGGAAAGATTTACGTCATATTTATTTATTTATTTTTTAACAGTAATGGCGGTGATCAGCGATTTTTAGCGGGACTGCGACATTGCAGCGGACAGATCGGACCCCAAACTGACATTTTTGAGACTTTTGGGACATTACTACAGTAATCAGTGCTAAAAATATGCACTTTTACTGTAATAATGACACTTGCAGGGAAGGGGTTAACCCAGGGGTGATCAAAGGGTTCAGTGTGAGCCTAGGGAGTGTTTTCTAACTGTGGGGGGGGGAGGTAATATCAACACAGAGACCTGTGTTCCTAAGTAGCAGGAACACAGGGGCTCTGTGTTGATAGTAGAGAGAACAACGTTCTGCTGTGTTTACAACAGCAGACCACCATTCTCTCTTCACGGGGAGCGATCGTGGGTGCCCGGCAGCAATTGTGGCTGCTGGCCCCGCGCCTCGGCTTCCCCGCTGGCGAGTGGACAAGGACGAGGGACACCAGGCCCTGGAACTTATGTTTTACATGTACAGGAGATTGCCAGCGTGGGACCACAGAAGAGGAGGTTGGGGGTCGCTCTGTAAAAAACCATTGCACAGAGAAGGTAAGTATAACATGTTTGTTATTTTAATACAAAAAAATAAAAAATGCCCAACTTCCATCTACCTGATGGCACCTGCCTTGCTGGTCCCAGGTTCGCTGATAGGGACGAAGCCTATAACACTTTAACAGAAAAGGGAGATAAGGACACCAAAAATTGCTCACTCTTACCCACATATACCAACTTGTGACATCCATCCCAAATAACATAGAATGCATACACAAATCCTGGAACAGGATTTGACAGAGGGGCGGGGGAAGGGATGTCGTGATGCCGGAAAAGTATATAAATGCAATCTAAATGTCTAAAAAAAATATATTAATTAAATACATCAATAAATGAACAAACAAAAACTTTTAATGATAATACAGATCATCAAAAATCCATGACAATAAATACATGACAAATTTATTAAAATGACATTATTAGGATATCGACAGCGTGGGTGCCAAGCAAAACGTATGGCACAATGGAAGTTTATTGGTTCAGGTTGCAGACCCTACGCGTTTCAACTTTTTGAGAAGTCTTCCTCAGGGGGAAAATCGATCCAACAGACTCCTTATGGACTCGACCTGTACATATAATAAGCAGGCGAGCAAATAATCCATACAATACATGAATATAAAATAGGCCATAACAATATACGAAATATCCAACAACACAATTATATATAAGACTGAAGCACTTACGTACTAGACAGTCCTCCAAAAAAAATGCACCAACTATAAAAGAAAGAACGATGTACAATGCATTGGCAGTATGCAGATGGACGACCCCGGGACAACCCAACTGCACGAGTCCAAACGAGGGACCACGAGGGGCAAGGCATAAAATGGATGGAGAGAATCCTAGCAAAAAACAAATATAAAGTATAAAGCCATAGAGAACAATAGTGGTCACAGAAAAGCACCTAATAGCAGGGGCAAGTATAAAAAGGATGATATATATCTATGAACTAGGCCACCTATATATTTACCTTAAGGCAAGGCCCAGTTAGGGATCAGTGTGTCCACAGTCCAACAAAAAACTTAGCCGCCAGAGTGGAGGCTTGGTGACACAAAAGATAGCTGTAACCAATTCTCCTTTCTGCAGATAAAAAAGAGAAATAATAGTCCCCAAACAGGGGGGAAAAAGGGACTATCAGTGATGTATTAAAGTAAAATTAATTCCATTAAATAGGGGTAGCATAGCAGATAAAAAAAGGATAAGGGCTATCTAAGGTATCATATAATTACCTCCACACCGTCACACAGCAAGCGTACCTCCCAGCTGAAGCAATGAAGCAAGGGGATGACCCTACCTGTCAGGTGTGGAGGTATATAGGGAAGGGGGAGACCACCCCCACAGGAAGTGGACCAATCCCCCCAGTGTCTCCAATGAATGGGAGACTCCCATCCAGGTGCCTGTAATGGAGCAAAGAACTCCACCTGCCCCCCCCCCGCAGGGTTAACCCATCACATTGCGGGGCCGCCGACATAGGGCATCCATGGCAAAGAACAATGCCACTCAGAGGGGCAGGAATCCAGGGGGGGGGGGGGAACGGCCGTTGACGTGGCCAATGACGCGTTCAGTGACGTCCGCCCAGAAGGGCGGAAGAGGAGCCGGGGCGGGCATGTTATAAGAGGGCAGAGGAATGACACAGGTATCCGGTGGCCCCAAAGGCAAGATCGGAAAATAGGAAACCCACCGAAATGACACCTCCAAGCCCCAACCCACAAGAGAAGGGGCTACATGTGCCGGGTGGAACCCAGTTGGCACGGAGCAAGCTAGAGCCCCCACAAGAAGTCCTGTGGGAAGGACACATTTGCTAATCTTTTTCCCTTCTACTGGGTGGCAACCCACCATGCAGATTCTGGGTTCAATAATGGGCACAGGGAGCCTGGAAAAAATGGCTACAGAACATGTGGGGGACCAGCATTTTCTGGGGTATGCAGAAGTGATCTGGCAGACGCACTTCTTTTTTTTTACACTTTACATTTTTTTTCTAAACATTTTTTTTCTTAACTTTTTATTTCATCCCATGGGGACAAAAAGTTCCCTTTGTGATACATGTAGGATGACAGGTTCTCTTTAACCACTTAAGCCCCGGAAGATTTTACACCCTTCCTGACCAGGGCCTATTTTGCCATTCGGCACTGCGTGACTTTAACGGACAATTGCGCGGTCGTGTGACGCTGTAACAAATTTGACATGCTTTTTTTCCCACAAACAGAGCTTTATTTTGGTGGTATTTGATCACCTGTGCGATTTTTTGATCATGCTCTATAAACAAAAAAAGAGCGTCAATTTAGCAAAAATAACAATATTTTTCACATTTTTTTATATGAAATTCCCCCAAAAAAATGTAAAAATCAAAATTTTTTTAACATTTTCGGCCAATTTGTTTTATGCTACATATGTTTGGTAAAAAAAAAAAAAATCGCAAAAAGCGTATTTTGATTGGTTTGTGCAAAAGTTATCGCGTTTACTAACAAAGGGAAAGATTTTTGTCATTTTTGTTGTTTTTTTTTAACGAGTAATGGCGGCTATCTGCGATTTTTTTTTTTTGCGGGACTGCGACATTGCGGCGGACAGATCGGACCCTTGACTGACATTTTTGATACCTTTGGGGTTACCAGTGACATTTCTACAGTAATCAGTGCTATACATATGCACTGTTACTGTAAAATGACACTGGCAGTGAAGGAGTTAACTGTATTGGAGAGGGAGGGTTGAAGTGTGTCCTAGGGGCGTGTTTCTAACTGTCATTGGATGTGGCTAGTGGTGTAATAGCACAGAGCAAAGGTCCTACATAGCAGGACTGACTGATCTGTGCTTTTACACAAGGGAGAATGACAGGCGGCTTGTTTACATTAGCCGCCTGCCTTTCTTCCGGTGTAACGGACGATCCAGAGTGCCCGGCGGACCCGATGGGGGGGTCCGTGACCGCGCAGGCTAGCAACGTAGCCCTACGCCGCTTTGCCTGTGAGGGGCTGACTGCCGACGTAAATAGTCATGCAGCGATCAGCAAGCAGTTAAGGAGACATCAGGTGTCTAAAACAGTGCTTCTCAACCTTTTTTCAGTCAATGCACACTTTAAAATTTTGCACAATCTCGAGGCACATATGGGCAACCCAACATTAGAGGGGATTTATTCCTCCACCTTTGGAAGCTGGTACTGGCTAGTATTCTAGTATTTATCTTCTCCCTCACTTTCTCTCCTTCTCTTTGCCAACATGACCAAAGTGCTGACAGAGAGGGGCAAACAAGGATGCTGTGCAGGTGCCCGATGTCCATCCTTATCATATGATGCTGTTGTTAGGATGCCAGTGGCTGATCCGCATGGTGCTCAAAGTTATAATGCTGCACAATCAAACCTGTGGCTTTGAGTCACAAAAAAGCTGCCTTGATGGCAATTTTTAGGCATTTTGCCAAAGCACTCCTGAAGAACCCAAAATGCACACCAGGGTGCCATGGAACCAGATTAAAAATGGCTGGTCTAAAAGACACAGTTCCTCCAATGAAATAAAAGAGTGCAGATTGCATTCTATTTGTTTTTTGTTTTTTTCTCTAGCTATATTGGCTAGGGAAAGTGACATAAGGACCCGAAAGTGACATTTTACATGTAATTTCTGGGTCATTACCAGGAAGAGAAGATCAGCAAATGGATGTTCACTGATCTCCCTCCTATCTACCCATTGGCACCCACCATGCTGGTCTCAGGTTTTTCGATGGTCGTGGAGTCTAGAAATCCGGTGGATGTGGAGCCAAGATTGCTGGCGTGGGACCCCAGAAGAGAAGATTTAGGGACCATCTATGCAATACCATTGCAAAGAGAAGATAAGTATAACATACATGTATCAAACACAAGGCCTGTGGGCCAAATCCAGCCCACCAGGCCAAAATATGTGGCCCTCTCACTTCTCCTGCAGCTATGACACCTCCCTTATCCTGGCGCGCACCTTGTCTCAACAGTCGGCAACAAAAGGAGGAAAGAACTCCTCTGCCAGATCCTGTGCTTCTCTGTGCAGCTGTGGACAGGCTTGTCTCTGGCCTCACATGTCAGCAGTCACCAGCTTAGAGTCTTCCTACAGATCCTGCACCTCTGTGTGCAGCCACTGCACCCTCCCTTGGTCTCAGCATTTAGCAGACTTCAGCAGCTGATAGCCCATCTCTGTTCCTCCTCCAGACCCTGCACTTTCTGCTTCCCAGCTCTGCCCCAGCTTCTTCTTGGAAGCAGCACATGGTAAGGGGGTGCAATGTGATGTAAGGGTGGGTGGGGGACACTTGTCTTATGATGGGAGGATGAGCAGACTCTTCACATCTGATGTAAAGGTGGGGGGGGGAGGGGGGGAGCTCTGGATATCTAGTCTTACAGATAAAACCGGCCCTTTTGGAGCAACTATAATGCTGATACAACCCTGGTATAACATCTTTAGTATTTTAAGAAAAAGAAAAAAACCCCACCATGCACGTTCTTGGTTTACTGATGGGCGCACAGAGCCCGGAAAAAATGAAGAAGAAGCATCTGAGGGGGACCAGCATTTTCCGGGGTATGTGGAAGTGATGTGATGGAAGCGCTTGGGTATAACTTACACTTACACTTTTTTACATTTTCTTCTAAATGGGGACAAAAAATCCCCTATGTGCTGAATCTTTGGTGACATGATCTCTTTACCAAGACATTACGGGTCTAAAAGACCCATGATAAGCACACAAATGTTCACAACTCTTCCTCTCCACCCATTGGCACCCGCCATGCAGGTTCTGGGTTCACAGATAGGCAAATGAAGCCTGGAAAAAATGGCATCAGAGCATGTGGGGGAGGGGGGGGCATTTTCTGGGGTATGCGGACACGAACTGGCAGAAGTGCTTGGGTGTAAATTTTTTTTCTTTTACAGTTCTTTATGAAACTTTTTATTTTCCCATCACATGGGGACAAAAGTCCCCTAGGTGATGCATTTTTGGTGACAGGTTTTCTTTAATGAGACATTAGGGGTCTCAACTGCCATCAATGATTTTATTTTCCTCTATACAGTGGCACCCATCATGAAGGTGCCATTGGGATCACCAATAGCCACATGGAGCCTGGAAAAAATGGCAACGGAGCATGTGGAGGGGGTACTTTTCTGAGGCATGTGAAAGCGATCCAGTAGAAGAGCTTGGGTGTAACTTTAATTATTTATATTTTTTTTAATGAACTTTTTATACAGAAAGTCCCCTATGTCATGTATTTTTGGTGACTGGTTCTCTTTAATGACACATCAGGAGTCAAAAAGAGCCCTGATGTCTCACCTATTCTTCAATGAAAGATTGCACTCATCCATTTTTTTTCTATAACCATATTTGCCAGGAATTCAGAAGTGACGTTTTAGATGTCGCTTTTGGGTTATCACCGGTAGGGGAGATCAACAAACAGACATTGCTGATCTCCCTCTCATCTACCTGGTCCCAGGGTTTCTGATGGGCATGGAGCCTGGAAACCTGTTGGAGGAGGACCTCAGATAACCAGTGGGGGACCCCAAATGAGGAGTTTCAGGGCCGCTCAGTGCCATACCATTGCACGCAGGAGGTTAGTATAACATGTTTGTTATTTTAATTTAAAGAAAAACTTTACAACCGCCTTAACAGGAAAGGGAGTTAAGCAAAAAGACATTCGCTGATCTTCTTCTCATCTACACGGTGGCACCCACCATGCAGGTACTGGGTTCACTGATTCATTTTACGGAGTATCTGGATATGTTTCGGCGGAAGCACTTTTGTGTAACTAATTTTTTTACACTTCTAAAAAATGTTTTCTAAACTTTTTTCCATCACATGCAGGCACAGTCTCCTATGTGATGCATTTTTGGTGACAGGTTCTCTACAATGAGACTTCAGACCCTCCCCCAATAAAACAAATAGGGTGCAGATTGTGCTTCACTAGCTTCTTTCCCAGTCATACTGGCTAGGGAAAGAGATATCAGGACCCAGAAGTAGCACTTTACTTGTCACTTCCAGATATTTAATAGGAAAGGGAAGTTAGTAAAGCGACGTTCGCTGATCCCCCCCCCCCCCCTCTACCCAGTGGCACCCATCATGCCTGTCCTGATGACATCATGATGGGCAATGGAGACTTGAAAAAATGACAAAGGCATGTGTGGGGGAAAACTGTAACACATATTTGGTGACATGTTCTCTTTAACAAGACATCACTGGTCTAAAACCCATGATAAGCAAACAAATGTTCATTGACCTTCTTCCCCTTTACCCGGTGGCACTCAACATGCAGGTTCTGGGTTAACGGATGGGCATATGGAGCCCGGGAAAAATAGCCACAGAGCATGTGGGGGGGGGGGGGTTTCTAGGGTATTCGATTTATTGAGTTTATGTTCTGCTCTTACTGTTGTTACTGTGTTGTATTGTTAACCATTGTTTGCTTTGCAGGAACGCCATTCGGCTGCAGCACTCATCTGTTTATTCTGACAGCAACAGGGTTTGATTTCAGAATACATAAATCAGTGACTGTAGCGCTGTAGGAAGTGATTTCACCACCACAGTTAAAAAAGAGCGTATATGCCGAAGCATGGGGGCTGGGGTGGTCAGAGGGTGGATCGCCCCTATGCTTTGGCATATATTTTTTACTCTTTTTTGCACAGATTGCAATAAAAACATACAAAAAAAAATATTGCATGTATGCCCAACAAGAACCAGCAACGTACTGCTACGTCTCTGGACTTTGAGTGGTTATACCGGGATGATGCCTACACCTGAAGGCATCATCCCGGTATAACCACTCAAAGTCCAGAGACGTAGCAGTACGTTGCTGGTTCTTGTTGGGCATACATGCAATATTTTTTTTTTTTTTTAGTGGGTTTTTTTTCAGCTGGTGGTTGGCTTACGTGTAAAGCAATCCTAGCGTTTAATTAGCCGCTAGACTGCTTTTACAAGCAGTGGAAGGGGACATTCCTCCCCCCCCCCCTCCGGCCATCTTCCACAGATTTCTTAGGCTCTCCTGTCCCACTGGGGAACCTGAGAAAGCAGCCGGTGGTTCTACCAGCTGACCATAGAGCTGATGGGAAACCGGAATGGCTCCAATCATCTCCGTGGCCTAAGAAACCAGAAGCTACAAGCATTTCATCACTTCAATTTAGCTCGATATAAACAGCACCATTTTAGAATGGAAACAGCAGACCACCGTTCTCTCTTCACAGGTAGCGATCGTGGGTGCTCGGCGGCAATTGTGGCTGCTGGCCCCGCGCCTTGGCTTCCCCGCTGGCGAGTGGACGCGGACGAGGGACACCAGGCCCTGGAAATTATGTTTTACATGTCCAGGAGATTGTCAGTGTGGGACCTCAGAAGAGGAGGTTGGGGGCCGCTCTGTAAAAAATAGAAGGTAAGTATACCATGTTTGTTATTTTAATACAAAAAAATAAAAAAATGCACAAATTCCATCTACCTGATGGCACCTGCCTTGCTGGTCCCAGGTTCGCTGATAGGGACAAAGTTTATTGGTTCAGGATGCAGACCACTTCGCGTTACAACTTTTTGAGAAGTCTTCCTCAGGGACAATATAGATCATACAGACTTCTTATGGACTCGACCTGTACATATAATAAGCAGACGAGCAAATAATCCATACAATACATGAATATAAAATAGCACATAACAATATACAAAATAGCCAACAACACAATTATATAGAAGACTGAAGCACTTAGGTACTAGACAGTCCTCCAAAGAAAATGCACTAACTATTAAAGAAAGAACGATGTACAATGCGTTGGCTGTATGAAGACCCCGGGACAACCCAACTGCACGAGTCCAAACGAGGGACCACAAGGGGCAAGGCATAAAATGGATGGAGAGAATCCTAGAAAAAAAACAAATATAAAGTATAAAGCCATACAGAACAATAGTGGCCACAGAAAAGCACCTAATAGCAGGGGCAAGTATAAAGAGGATGATATATATGTATGAACTAGGCAACCTATAAATTTACCTTAAGGCGGGGCCCAGTTAGGGAACAGTGTATCTACAGTCCAACCAAAAAACTTAGCCTCCAGAGTGGAGGCTTGGTGACACAAAAGATAGCTGTAACCAATTCTCCTTTCTGCAGATAAAAAAGAGAAACAATAGTCCCCAAAAAAGGGGGAAAAAAAAGGAACTATTATTATTATTAGTGATGTATTACAGTAAAATTAATTCCATTAAATAGGGGTAGCATAGCAGATAAAAAAAGGATAAGATCTATCCGAGATATCATATAATTACCTCCACACCGTCACACAGCAAGCGTACCTCCCAGCTGAAGCAAGGGAATGACCCTACCTGTCAGGTGTGGAGGTATATAGGGAAGGGGGAGGCACCCCCACAGGAAGTGCACCAATCCCCACAGTGTCTCCAATGAAAGGGAGACTCCCATCCAGGTGCCTGTGATGGAGCAAAGAACTCCACCTGCCCCCCGCAGTGTTAACCCATCACATTGCGGGGCCGCAGACATAGGGCATCCATGGCAAAGAACAGAGGGACGGGCACTCGCTCCCGGAGAACAACGCAGTGGGAACAGCCGATGGTGCGGCCAATGACGCGTTCAGTGATGTCAGCCCAGAAGGGTGGAAGAGGAGCCGGGGCAGCCATGTGTGAAGAGGGCAGAGGGATGGAAAAAAAACACTAGCACCGACACAGGTATCCGGTGGCCCCAAAGGGGAGATCTGAAAGTAGGAAACCCCCCGAAATGACACCTCCAAGCCCCAACCCACAAGGGAAGGGGCTACAATGTCCGGGAGGAACCCGGTTGGCACCGAGCAAGATAGACCGCCCACAAGAAGTCCTGTGGGAAGGACACATTTGCTGATCATCTTCCCTTCTACTGGGTGGCAACCCACCATGCAGATTCTGGGTTCAATAATGGGCCCATGGAGCCCAGAAAAAATGGTTACAGAACATGTGGAGGACCAGCATCTTCTGGGGTATGCAGAAGTGATCTGGCAGGGGTACTTTTTTTTACACTTTACATTTTTTTTCTAAACATTTTTTTCTCAACTTTTTATTTCATCCCATGGGGACAAAAAGTTCCCTTTGTGATACATTTTTGATGTCAGGTTCTCTTTAAGGAGACATCAGGTGTCTAAAACAGTGCTTCTCAACCTTTTTTCAGTCAATGCACACTTTAAAATTTTGCACAATCTCGAGGCATCCCATTCTAAAATGTAAAAAACTAAACTAAGCAGCAACATCTACACATATGGGCCACCCAACATTAGAGGGGATTTATTCCTCCACCTTTGCAAGCTGGTACTGGCTAGTATTCTAGTATTTATCTTCTCCCTCACTTTCTCTACTTCTCTTTGCCAACATGACCAAAGTGCTGACAGAGAGGGGCAAACAACAAGGATGCTGTGCAGGTGCCCGATGTCCATCCTTATCATATGATGTTGTTGTTAGGATGCCAGTGGCTGGTCCATATGGTGCTCAAAGTTATAATGCTGCACTATAAAACCTGTGGCTTTGAGTAACAAAAAAGCTGCCTTGATGGAAATTTGTAGGCATTTTCCCAAGGCACTCCTGAAGAACCTAAAAGGCACCCCAGGGTGCCATGGAACCAGATTGAAAAAGGCTGGTCTAAAAGACACATGTCATCCAATGAAATAAGAGTGCAGATTGCATTCTATTTGTTTTTTGTTTTTTTCTCTAGCTATATTGGCTAGGGAAAGTGACATAAGGACCTGAAAGTGACATTTTACATGCCCTTTCTGGGTCATTACCAGGAAGGGAAGATCGGCAAATGGATGTTCACTGATCTCCCTCCTATCTACCCATTGGCACCCACCATGCTGGTCTCAGGTTTTTCGATGGTCGTGGAGTCTAGAAATCCGGTGGATGAGGAGCCAAGATTTCTGGCGTGGGACCCCAGAAGAGAAGATTTAAGGACAATCTATGCAATACCATTGCAAAGAGAAGTTAAGTATAACATACATGTGTCAAACACAAGGCCTGTGGGCCAAATCCAGCCCACCAGGCCAAAATATGTGGCCCTCTCACTTGTCCTGCAGCTATGACACTTCCCTTGTCCTAGCCCGCATCTCCTCTGCCAGATCCTGTGCTTCTATGTGCAGCTGTGGACAGGCTTGTCTCTGCCCCCACATGTCAGCAGCTTAGAGGAGGAAAGAGTCTTCCTACAGATCCTGCACCTCTCTGTGCAGCCACTGCACCCTATAGCCTCCCTTGGTCTCAGCATTTAGCAGACTTCAGCAGCTGATAGCCCTTCTCTGTTCCTTCTCCAGACCCTGCACTTTCTGATTCCCAGCTCTGACCCAGCTTCTTCTTGGCAGCAGCACATGGTAAGGGGGTGCAATGTGATGTAAGGGAAGGTGGGGGACGCTTGTCTTATGATGGGAGGATGAGCAGACTCCTAACATCTGATGTAAAAGTGTGGCGGGGGGGGGGGTGAGGTGCCCTGGATATCTAGTCTTACAGATACAACCGGCCCTTTCACTGTAATTCTGATACAACCCTGGTATAACATCTTTAGTATTTTAAGAAAAAGAAAAAAAAAACCCTTGCAGGTTCTTGGTTTACTGATGGGCGCACAGAGCCCGGAAAAAATGGAAAAGGAGCATCTGAGGGGGACCAGCATTTTCCGGGGTATGTGGAAGTGAAGTGATGGAAGTGCTTGGGTATAACTTACACTTTTTTACATTTTCTTCTAAATGTGGACAAAAAATCCCCTATGTGATGAATCTTTGGTGACATGTTCTCTTTACCAAGACATTACGGGTCTATATAAGCACACAAGTGTTCACAACTCTTCCTCTCCACCCAATGGCACCCGCCGTGCAGGTTCTGGGTTCACAGATAGGCAAATGGAGCCTGGAAAAAATGGCATCAGAGCATGTGGGGGAGGGGGCATTTTCTGGGGTATGCAGACACGAACTGGCAGAAGTGCTTGGGTGTAAAGTTTTTTTCTTTTACAGTTCTTAATTAAACTTTTTATTTTTCCATCACTTGGGGACAAAAGTCCCCTATGTGATGCATTTTTGGTGACAGGTTCACTTTAATGAGACATTAGGGGTCTCACCTGCCATCAATGATTTTATTTTCCTCTACCCAGTGGCACCCATCATGCAGGTTCTGGGATCACCAATAGGCACATGGAGCCCAGAAAAAATGGCAACGGAGCATGTGGAGGGAGGGGACTTTTCTGAGGCATGTGAAAGCGATCCGGTGGAAGAGCTTGGGTGTAACTTTAATTTCTTACATTTTTTTTTATTTAACTTTTTATACAAAAAGTACCCTATGTCATGTATTTTTGGTGACTGGTTCTCTTTAATGACACATCAGGAGTCAAAAAGAGCCCTGATGTCTCACCTATTCTTCAATGAAAGATTGCACTCAGAACTCAGAAGTGACATTTTAGATGTCGCTTTTGGGTTATTACCGGAAGGGGAGATCAACAAACAGACATTGTTGATCTCCCTCTCATCTACCTGGTCCCAGGGTTTCTGATGGGCATGGAAACCTTATGGAGGAGGACCCCAGATAACCAGTGGGGGACCCCAAATGAGGAGGTTCAAGGCCGCTCAGTGCCTTACCATTGCATGCAGGAGGTTAGTATAACATGTTTGTTATTTTAATTTAAAAAAAATAAATACTTTACAACCGACTTAACAGGAAAGGGGGATAAGCAAATAGACATTCGCTGATCTTCTTCTCATCTACATGGTGGCATCAACCATGCAGGTACTGGGTTCACTGATAAGCACTTGAAGCCTGAAAAAATGGAAACAGTGCCTGTGAAGGGGGCACCGGCTTTTTATGGAGTATCTGGATATGATTCGGCGGAAGCACTTGGGTGTAACTAATTTTTTTACACTTTTAAAAAATGTTTTCAAAACTTTTTTCCATCACATGCAGGCAAAGTCTCCTAAGTGATGCATTTTTGGTGACAGGTTCTCTATAATTAGACTTCAGGGGTCTAAAAGACACCTAATGTCTTACCTGTCCCCACCCTCCCCCAATAAAACAAATAGGGTGCAGACTGTGCTTCACTAGCTTCTTTCCCTGTCATACTGGCTAGGCAAAGAGATACCAGGACTCAGAAGTAGCGCTTTACTTGTTACTTACAGATATTTAATAGGAAAGGGAAATTAGTAAAGCGAATTTTGCCGATTCCCCCCTCCCTCCTCTACCCAGTGGCACCCAACATGCCTGTCCTGGGTTTAATGATGGACAATGGAGACTTGAAAAAATGACAAAGCCATGTGTGGGGGAAAACGCCAGGTACCGGGGTATGTGGAGGTGATGCGACTGAAGCGCTTGGGTTTAACTTTAATTGTTTACACCTAAATTTTTTTTTTCCTAAACTTTTTCTTTTTCCATCATATGGGGACAGAAAGTCCCCTATGCAATACATATTTGGTGACATGTTCTCTTTAACAAGACATCATGGGTCCAAAAGACCCATGATAAGCAAACAAATGTTCATTGACCTTCTTCCAATTTACCTGGTGGCACCCACCATGCAGGTTCTGGGTTCACGGATGGGCATATGGAGCCCGGGAAAAAAAAAAAGCGACAGAGCATGTGGGGGGGGGGGGGGGATTTTCTAGGGTATTCGATTTATTGAGTTTATGTTCTGCTCTTACTGTTGTTACTGTGTTGTATTGTTAACCATTGTTTGCTTTGCAGGAATGCCATTCAGCTGCAGCACTGATCTGTTTATTCTGACAGCAACAGGGTTTGATTTCAGGATACCTAAATCAGTGACTGTAGCGATGTAGGAGGTGATTTCACCACCGCAGTTAAAAAAGAGCGTATATTCCGAAGCATGGGGGCTGGGGTGGTCAGAGGGCGGATCGCCCCTATGCTTTGGCATATATTTTTTACTCTTTTTTTGCACCGATTGCAATAAAAAACAAACAAAAAAAAACAAACCATTGCATGTATGCTGAACAAGAACCAGCAACGTACTGCTACGTCTATGGACTTTGAATGGTTATACCAGAATGATGAATGCAGGTGTAGGCATCATCTTGGTTGGTTTTTTTCAGCTGGTGGTTGGCTTTCGTGTAAAAGCAATACTAGCGTTTAATTAGCCGCTAGACTGCTTTTACAAGCAGTGGGAGGGGACATTCCTCCCCCCCTTGGGCCACATTCCACGGTTCTCTCTGGCTCTCCTGTCCCACCGGGGAACCCGAGAAAGCAGCCGGTGGTTCTACCAGCTGACCATAGAGCTGATGGGAAACCGGAATGGCTCCAATCATCTCTGTGGCCTAAGAAACTGGAAGCTACAAGCATTTCATCACTTCAGTTTAGTTTGTGAAAGCATGTTATCACACCGATCTTGGTGTGGTCAGATGCTTTAAGGGCAGAGGAGAGGTCTAGAGTCTAATAAATCCCAAATTTTTCAAAAAAGGTGTACTTGTCACTATCTAAAAAAACAAAGGTACAGTGTAAAAATAATAAATACATTTAAAAAACAAAGGTGAACGCAAGCATCGATCTCGTTTCGTATGTAAACAGCAATTGCACCATACATGCAAGGTATCACTGCAAACGTCAGATTGAGGGCAGTAATTCTAGCACTAGACCACCTCTGTCAATCTGAAGTGGTAACCTGTAAACCTTTAAAAAATGTACATAGTTTGTTGCCGCTGCATGAACATGCCCAATTTTAAAGCATGTCGTGGTTGGTATCTACAGTATCTCATAAAAGTGAGTACACCCCTTTTACATTTTTGTAAAACTTTTATTATATCTTTTCATATGGCAACACTAAAGAAATTAAACTTTGCTACAATATAAAGTAGTGAGTGTACAGCTTGTATAACAGTGTAAATGTCCTGTCCCCTCAAAATAACTCAACACACAGCCATTAATGTCTAAACCGCAGGCAACAAAAGTGAGTACACCCCTAAGTGAAAATATCCAAACTGGGCCCAAAGTGTCAATATTTTGTGTGGCCACCATTATTTTCCAGCACCGCCTTAACCCTCTTGGGCATGGAGTTCACCAGAGCTTCACAGGTGGCCACTGGAGTCCTCTTCCACTCTTCCATTAAGACATCACTGAGCCGGTGGATGTTGGACACCTTGCGCTCCTCCACCTTCTGTTTGAGGATGTTCCACAAATGCTCAATAAGGTTTAGGTCTGGAGACATGCTTGGCCAGTCCATCACCTTTACCCTCAACTTCTTTAGCAAGGCAGTTGTGGTCTTGGAGGTGTGTTTGGGTTCGTGATCATGTTGGAAAAGGGAGGGGATCATGAGGATGTGGAAACCTTACAAAAAGACCAAAACAAATAATAGGGTGGACATCTACATGGCAAAAGAGGTTTAATGTTGAAAAATGTAAGGTAATGCATTTCGGTGGCAGAAATATGAACGCAAGTTACTCACTAGGGGGAGAGCCTTTCGGGAAATCTAAGATGGAAAAGGACCTTGGGGACCTAGTAGACAACAAGCTCAGCAATGGCATGCCCTGTCAAGCTGCTGTAAGCAAAGCCAACAGAATATTGGCATATATTAAAAAGGGGATTCACTCCAGAGATAAAACGATAATTCTCCAACTCTACAAGACTCTGGTCCGGCCATATCTGGAGTATCCTCCAGATGTCTTTGATAACGCCCATTAAGGCGGGCGAAACGCGTCGACGTAACTTCCGGGCAGCGGAACACAGCAGCGTCATTTCCTGTTAACCACCGTGAAACGCACGCCGGCAGCGCCACGGAAGTAAAGGGATCAGCTGCATAGGATATTCAATGCTGTTCAATGCTATCTATTGATGATACCTTTGTGAGTATTATTTTTTACTTTTGATCTTAATAAACCCTACGGGCTTCACCATGTATGGCTTCTTCCTTTTCTTTTAAAAACCCATATTGGAGAGAGAGAGAGGAGACTATTTTAAGGAGCCATCTGAAGCCGTGCATGTTATCCATCCATCCGTTCAAGGGATATTGTACATGCCTGGGTAGCTGCATTTATCCTGCAATCCGAACAAAGAACACTATATATATGTTCAAGGCCCATTTATATTCTTAATCTGGTGAGTGCATCCCCATTGGGGGTTCCCCTTCTTTTCTTGAAGAGCACCTGGGCACTTTAAAGGATTTGAGCACCTTTATTGGCACTTTAGTTTCGTTGGAAGAAACCATCTTTTGGACTGCACTTAATCAATTCACTTGCACTTTATAGATTATGGACACTTATGTATTGCACATTATGGCACTTTAATAACTTATACCCATTGATTATGAATGTATTTTTGTCACAGCATATTTATTAATTTTATAGCACATTATATATACATATATATTTTTTTACCTGTTAGCGCTGTCTATTTATATCTTTCCACATTCTTCTGGTAGTTTACCTAGTGAGCAGCAGCTTCAGGATTTATTTAAATAATTTTCAAAAAAAAATTTTTTTAATTTTTAATTTTCACTAAATTATACATCACAGCGCGGATATTAATTTATTGTATACACACTACTGTCATTACTGCTGGAAAGCCGACCGCTGGCTCTAAAAAACGGTACCGGGTTGATGCCTCTAGCTAGAGGCATCACCCTGGTACAACCACTTAAACTCAACCGATGTAGGTCTACGTGGCTGGTCGTTAAGTGTTTACACTGCGTAAAGTGTTGTATACCGTCAGAGAGGTAAGGATGTGGAATTCTCTTCCACAAGCAGTGGTATTAGCGAGGAGCATCGATAGTTTCAAAAACTAAAAAATAAAGACTTACACACACACACACACTCATGAAGGTTCTTGGTTCACTGATGGGCACACAGAGCCCGGGAAAAAATGGAGAAGGAGCATCTGAGGGGGACCAGCATTTTCCGGGGTATGTGGAAGTGATGTGATGGAAGCGCTTGGGTATAACTTACACTTACACTTTTTTACATTTTCTTCTAAATGGGGACAAAAAATCCCCTATGTGCTGAATCTTTGGTGACATGTGCTCTTTACCAAGACATTACGGGTCTAAAAGACCCATGATAAGCACACAAATGTTAACAACTCTTCCTCTCCACCCAATGGCACCCACCATGCAGGTTCTGGGTTCACAGATAGGCAAATGAAGCCCGTAAAAAATGGCCTCAGAGCATGTGGGGGAGGGGGGCATTTTCTGGGGTATGCGGACATGAACTGGCAGAAGTGCTTGGGTGTAAAGTTTTTTCTTTTACAGTTCTTTATTAAACTTTTTATTTTTCTATCACATGGGGACAAAAGTCCCCTATGTGATGCATTTTTGGTGACAGGTTCTATTTAATAAGACATTAGGGGTCTCACTTGCCATCAATGATTTTTTTTTCCTCTACCCAGTGGCACCCATCATGCAGGTTATGGGATCACTAATAGGCACATGGAGCCCATAAAAATGGCAACGGAGCATGTGGGGGGGGGGGGGGGGGGAAGGAGGGGGGGGGGGACTTTTCTGATGCATGTGAAAGCGATCCGGTGGAAGAGCTTGGGTGTAACTTTAATTTTTTACATTTTTTTTAATGAACTTTTTATACAAAAAGTACCCTATGTCATGTATTTTGGTGACTGGTTCTCTTTAATTACACATCAGGAGTCAAAAAGAGCCCTGATGTCTCACCTATTCTTCAATGAAATATTGCACTCATCCATTTTTTTTTCTATAACCATATTTGCGATGAAAAGTGACACCAGGACTCAGAAGTGACGTTTTAGATGTCGCTTTTGGATTATTACCGGAAAGGGGAGATGAACAAACAGATATTGCTGCTCTCCCGCTCATCTACCTGGTCCCAGGGTTTCTGATGGGCATGGAGCCTGGAAACCTGTTGGAGGAGGACCCCAGATAACCAATGGGGGACCCCAAATG
Source organism: Pelophylax lessonae (assembly GCF_965119305.1). Classification (NCBI taxonomy): domain Eukaryota; kingdom Metazoa; phylum Chordata; class Amphibia; order Anura; family Ranidae; genus Pelophylax; species Pelophylax lessonae. The sequence goes on along the minus strand of NC_138777.1, from coordinate 53,458,134 downwards.
AGGAGTTTCAGGGCCGCTCAGTGCCATACCATTGCACGCAGGAGGTTAGTATAACATGTTTGTTATTTTAATTTAAAGAAAAACTTTACAACCGCCTTAACAGGAAAGGGAGATAAGCAAATAGACATTCGCTGATCTTCTTCTCATCTACACGGTGGCACCCACCATGCAGGTACTGGGTTTACTGATAAGCACTTGAAGCCTGGAAAAATTGAGACATTTTACGGAGTATCTGGATATGATTCGGCGGAAGCAACTCTAAAAAATGTTTTCTAAACGTTTTTTTCCATCATATGCAGGCAACGTCTCCTATGTGATGCATTTTTGGTGACAGGTTCTCTACAATGAGACTTCAGGGGTCTAAAAGGCCCCTAATGTCTTAACTCCCCCCCCCCCCACCTATAAAACAAATAGGGTGCAGATTGTGCTTCCCTAGCTTCTTTCCCAGTCATACTGGCTAGGGAAAGAGATACCAGGACCCAGAAGTAGCGCTTTACTTGTCACTACCCAGTGGCACCCATCATGCCTGTCCTGATGACATCATGATGGGCAATGGAGACTTGAAAAAATGACAAAGGCATGTGTGGGGGAAACCTGCAACACATATTTGGTGAAATGTTCTCTTTAACAAGACATCACTGGTCTAAAACCCATGATAAGCAAACAAATGTTCATTGACCTGCTTCCCCTTTAACCGGTGGGACCCACCATGCAGGTTCTGGGTTCAGGGATGGCCATATGGAGCCCGGTAAAATAGCCACAGAGCATGTGGGGGGGGGGGGGGGTTTCTAGGGTATTCGATTTATTAAGTTTATTTTCTGCTCTTACTGTTGTTACTGTGTTGTATTGTTAACCATTGTGTGCTTTGCAGGAATGCCATTCAGCTGCAGCACTCATCTGTTTATTCTGACAGCAACAGGGTTTGATTTCAGAATACATATATCAGTGACTGTAGCGCTGTAGGAGGTGATTTCACCACCGCAGTTAAAAAAGAGCGTATATGCCGAAGCATGGGGGCTGGGGTGGTCAGAGGGTGGATCGCCCCTATGCTTTGGCATATATTTTTTACTCTTTTTTGCACAGATTGCAAAAAAAAACATACAAAAAAAAAAAAATATTGCATGTATGCCCAACAAGAACCAGCAACGTACTGCTACGTCTCTGGACTTTGAGTGGTTATACCGGGATGATGCATTCGGGTGTAGGCATCATCTTAGTGGGTTTTTTTTTCAGCTGGTGGTTGGCTTACGTGTAAAAGCAATCCTAGCATTTAATTAGCCGCTAGACTGCTTTTACAAGCAGTGGGAGGGGACATTCCTCTCCCGCCCCTCAGGCCACCTTCCACAGATTTCTCAGACTCTCCTGTCCCACTGGGGAACCTGAGAAAGCAGCCGGTGGTTCAACCAGCTGATCATAGAGCTGATGGGAAACCGGAATGGCTACAATCATCTCCGTGGCCTAAGAAACCAGAAGCTACAAGCATTTCATCACTTCAGTTTAGCCCGATATAAACAGCACCATTTTAGAATGGAAACAGTAGACCACCGTTCTCTCTTCACAGGTAGCGATCGTGGGTGCTCGGCGGCAATTGTGGCTGCTGACCCCGCGCCTCGGCTTCCCTGCTGGCGAGTGGACGCGGACGAGGGACACCAGGCCCTGGAAATTATGTTTTACATGTCCAGGAGATTGTCAGCGTGGGACCTCAGAAGAGGAGGTTGGGGGCCGCTCTGTAAAAAAGAGAAGGTAAGTATACCATGTTTGTTATTTTAATACAAAAAAATTAAAAAATGCACAAATTCCATCTACCTGATGGCACCTGCCTTGCTGGTCCCAGGTTCGCTGATAGGGACAAAGTTTATTGGTTCAGGATGCAGACCCCTACGCGTTACAACTTTTTGAGAAGTCTTCAACAGGGGCAATATCGATCCTACAGACTGCTTATGGACTCGACCTGTACATATAATAAGCAGGCGAGCAAATAATCCATACAATACATGAATATAAAATAGCACATAACAATATACAAAATAGCCAACAACACAATTATATATAAGACTGATGCACTTAGGTACTAGAAAGCAGAGGTGGGGGACTTTAGTCACATGACTTGACTTAAGTCACCAGTTTGAGGACTTGAGACTTGCTTGACTAAAATTAATAAAAGACTCAACTTGACTTTGACTTGGTATTCATGACTTGATAATTGACTTTGACTTGAGACATATGACTCGAAATGACTTTACTTTTTTAAGTTATTAAATATTTGCATTTTCTCAAGATGTGATAAAACAAAATTAATGTGCCTGTTATGTTTCTGACACCACACCAATGTCACTTAAAACACCTCAGTGTGTTCTGAATTTTAGGACACTGGCTGTTTAACAGTGGAAATACTTAACATGTTTTCAGTGACTGTGGTGTTAAAACATGACCGGACGAAGGATTTTGAGCTGTTTGGGCATTTAAAGTGTTTTTTTAATATGCCAAGAAAAAGCACTAAGCAGTTTTGTTAATGTTCAAAATAAAACAAATTTTATTTGTGACTTGACCAAAATAAATGACTTGACTTGCTTGACTTTTAGCAGGGACTCGACTTGACTTGCTTGCTTTTCGCCACAGTAACTTGGGACTTGCTTGAGACTTGAAGGTTAAGACTTGAGACTTGCTTGTGACTTGCACATGTGTGACTTAAGCCCCGTACACACGTACCGATCGTTGGCCGAACGATCGGCCGTCTTTTGTCCAGGGCTGTCCTGTCCGCTGAAAAGTGCAAAAGACTGCACACGAATTTTGTCAGCCAACAACAGCCGACTGCAGAAGTGATGTCATGTGATGGTTAACTTTCCGTGTCTTTTTTCTTTTCTGAGCATGCCCAGTCTTGCAAATCTGCTGATTGTCGGACGAAATCTGTACTGATTGACGCACAATCGGCCGTTCTGTTGTCGGCCTACAAAAATTTTAATGCCTGCACGACAGATTCTGTTCGGCCGAAAATGCGTCGGAAGAATCATACTAACAAGCCTACAATCGGCTGATCGGTCGGCGGCTGAATATTTGCGGCCGACAATCGGTACGTGTGTACGGGGCTTTACTCCCATGTCTGCTAGACAGTCATCCAAAGAAAATGCAGCAACTATTAAAGAAAGAAAGATGTACAATGCATTGGCTGTATGCAGACCCCGGGACAACCCAACTGCGAGGGACCACAAGGGGCAAGGCATAAAATGGATGGAGAGAATCCTAGCAAAAAACAAATATAAAGTATAAAGCCATACAGAACAATAGTGGCCACAGAAAAGAACAATAGCAGTGGAAAGTATAAAGAGGATGATATATATGTATGAACTAGGCCCCCTATAAATTTACCTTAAGGTGGGGCCCAGTTAGGGAACAGTGTATCCACAGTCCAACAAAAAAACTTAGCCTCCAGAGTGGAGGCTTGGTGACACAAAAGATAGCTGTAACCAATTCTCCTTTCTGCAGATAAAAAAGAGAAACAATAGTCCCCAAACAGGGGGAAAAAGGAACTATTAGTGATGTATTAAAGTAAAATTAATTCCATTAAATAGGGGTAGCATAGCAGATAAAAAAAGGATAATGTCTATCTAAGATATCATATAATTACCTCCACACCGTCACACAGCAAGCGTACCTCCCAGCTGAAGCAAGGGAATGACCCTACCTGTCAGGTGTGGAGGTATATAGGGAAGGGGGAGGCCACCCCCACACGAAGTGGACCAATCCCCACAGTGTCTCCAATGAATGGGAAACTCCCATCCAGGTGCCTGTAATGGAGCAAAGAGCTCCACCTGCCCCCCACAGTGTTAACCCATCACATTGCAGGGCTGCCGACATAGGGCATCCATGGCAAAGAACAACGCCGCTCAGAGGGACAGGCACCCGCGGCCGGAGAACAACGCCCTGGGAACGGCTGATGATGCGGCCAATGGCGCGTTCAGTGATGAAGAGGAGCCGGGGCGGCCATGTTGGAAGAGGGCAGAGGGATGGAAAAAAACACTAGCACCGACACAGGTATCCGGTGGACCCAAAGGGGAGACCGGAAAGTAGGAAACCCACTGAAATGACACCTCCAAGCCCCAACCCACAAGAGAAGGGGCTACATGTTCCGGGTGGAACCCGCATGGCACCGAGCAAGCTAGAGCCCCCACAGGAAGTTCTGTGGGAAGGACACATTTGCTGATCTTCTTCCCTTCTACTGGGTGGCAACCCACCATGCAGATTCTGGGTTCAATAATGGGCCCATGGAGCCCAGAAAAAATGGCTACAGAACATGTGGGGGACCAGCATTTTCTGGGGTATGCTGAAGTGATCTGGCAGGCGCACTTTTTTTTACACTTTACATTTTTTTTTCAACTTTTTATTTCATCCCATGGGAAAAAAAGTCCCCTTTGTGATACATTTTTGATGACAGGTTCTCTTTAAGGAGACATCAGGTGTCTAAAACAGTGCTTCTCAACCTTTTTTCAGTCAATACACACTTTAAAATTTTGCACAATCTCGAGGCATCCCATTCTAAAATTTCAAAAACGAAACTAAGTTTTACAAATCGCAGCAACATCTACGCATATGGGCCACCCAACATTAGAGGGGATTTATTCCTCCACCTTTGCAAGCTGGTACTGGCTAGTATTCTAGTATTTATCTTCTCCCTCACTTTCTCTCCTTCTCTTTGCCAACATGACCAAAGTGCTGACAGAGAGGGGCAAACAAGGATGCTGTGCAGGTGCCCGATGTCCATCCTTATCATATGATGTTGTTGTTAGGATGCCAGTGGCTGATCCGCATGGTGCTCAAAGTTATAATGCTGCACAATCAAACCTGTGGCTTTGAGTCACAAAAAAAGCTGCCTTGATGGAAATTTTTAGGCATTTTGCCAAGGCACTCCTGAAGAACCCAAAAGGCACACCAGGGTGCCATGGAACCAGATTAAAAAAGGCTGGTCTAAAAGACACATGTCCTCCAATTAAAAAAAAGAGTGCAGATTGCATTCTATTTGTTTTTTTCTCTAGCTATATTGGCTAGGAAAAGTGACATACTGAAAGTGACATTTTACATGTCATTTCTGGGTCATTACCAGGAAGGGAAGATCAGCAAATGGATGTTCACTGATCTCCCTCCTATCTACCCATTGGCACCCACCATGCTGGTCTCAGGTTTTTCGATGGTCGTGGAGTCTAGAAATCCGGTGGATGAGATGACAAGATTGCTGGTGTGGGACCCCAGAAGAGAAGATTTAGGGACAATCTATGCAAAGAGAAGATAAGTATAACATACATGTATCAAACACAAGGCCTGTGGGCCAAATCCAGCCCACCAGGCCAAAATATGTGGCCCTCTCACTTCTCCTGCAGCTATGACACCTCCCTTGTCCTGGCGCACACCTTGTCTCAACAGTCGGCAACAAAAGGAGGAAAGAACTCCTCTGCCAGATCCTGTGCTTCTCTGTGCAACTGTGGACAGACTTGTCTCTGGCCCCACATGTCAGCAGCTTAGAGTTGGATAGAGCCTTCCTACAGATCCTGCACCTCTCTGTGCAGCCACTGCACCCTCCCTTGGTCTCAGCATTTAGCAGACTTCAGCAGCTGATAGCCCATCTCTGTTCCTCCTCCAGACCCTGCACTTTCTGCTTCCCAGCTCTGCCCCAGCTTCTTCTTGGCAGCAGCACATGGTAAGGGGGTGCAATGTGATGTAAGGGTGGGTGGGGGACACTTGTCTTATGATGGGAGGATGAGCAGACTCTTCACATCTGATGTAAAGGTGGGGGGGGGAGCTCTGGATATCTAGTCTTACAGATAAAACCGGTCCTTTTGGAGCAACTATAATGCTGATACAACCCTGGTATAACATCTTTAGTATTTTAATAAAAAAAAAAAAAACCCCACCATGCAGGTTCTTGGTTTACTGATGGGCGCACAGAGCCCGGAAAAAATGGAGGAGCATCTGAGGGGGACCAGCATTTTCCCGGGGTATGTGGAAGTGATGTGATGGAAGCGCTTGGGTATAACTTACACTTTTTTACATTTTCTTCTAAATGGGGACAAAAAATCCCCTATGTGATGAATCTTTGGTGACATGTTCTCTTTACCAAGACATTACGGGTCTAAAAGACCCATGATAAGCACACAAATGTTCACAACTCTTCTTTTCCACCCAATGGCACCCACCATGCAGGTTCTGGGTTCACAGCAGATAGGCAAATGAAGCCTGGAAAAAATGTAATCAGAGCATGTGGGAGAGAGGGGGCATTTTCTGGGGTATGCAGACATGAACTGGCAGAGGTGCTTGTGTGTAAAGTTTTTTCTCAAAGTCATCTTCCAGGACAGCCCATGAGACCTTAGGCTCCTCCCCCAGGGACAGGAAACACATTCCAAAATTCAAATAAAAGGCGGTGCCTTAGTCCTCACCTTCAGTATTTAGTGTTTCCTCCGGACAGGGGGTAACATGTTCCTGGAACTGAAGCTCCCGGTCTCCTGGACTGTCCTTGGAAAGACTTGGAAAGATGCATCTCCTCAGCCCATAGCGGTACCCCCTTAGTGCCGCAATAGGGGCTGACCGCTGTCTCCTGTTCTTCTAGCCTCTCGGCAGGACTACGGATGCTGTCTGGTGGAACGTTGGGGAGTCCACTCCGTTGGTCGGCCGGTTCCTTGGAGCAGAGTCCTGTGTACCCGGAACCGCTAACTTCGGAAGAAATTTTGAAGTTGGCGCCAAAAACGGAGGGGGCGGAACTCAGCGTATCCACTCTGGCCTCACGGGAAGCGACAGTGTCACTTCCGGCGCAGTGACGGCATCCGCGGGCGCCGGAAACCCTCGTTCCAGTTTCCGAAGGCGCGAACAGTGAGTACATATGGGCGACCGATGTTAGGTGGAAACAGCAGTGCTGGGATCACCATACAGAGCGATGGACACGACAGTAACCGCACAGGCGGTGGAAGTCGGCTCTGGCATCGGCACCTCTCAGGTAAGCAAGGGGAAATGTACACCCTATTTGCAGATACCTGTTAGGAACTCCGTTCCCCTTCCCCCCTCTCTTTTCTATCGTTAGGGGCAGGGGTTAAGCAGCACCGCTCCCTCTTTTCTAAATCACAAATGGGGGATAAGCGGGAGGTGGGAGGAGGACAAGTTTCCCTGATTATAATTCTCTTGTCTTTTATCTTCCAGGCCAAGGCTCAGGACAATAACCCACCTCAGCCCCCCAAAAAGAAGTGTGCTGTATGCGGAGAGAAATTGAGTTCCTCTTGGAACAAAGCAGTGCCGGGCATGTATAGCTAAACTGGTCAGAGACGACCCTGCAGTCTCTACCCAGAAAATGCTGACCTCAGTGAGAGATGAACTAAAAAGTACCATTAGTTCATTCAAAACTCTCGTTGAAAAGATGCAGGCACCAGTCCAGCCTTCCACCCCAGCTCAGGCTCCATTGGCCCAGGCCCCATCTTTGAATATCCCAGTGGGTTTGGAGGAAGTTTCTTCTTCCCACTCCTCCGGTGGGGAGCAAGAAGGATCAGGATCAGGGGAGGAACCCATAGACAAGGATTCCCATAATAGCTCCAACTTTAAATTGAGCTTGGAGGATGTAGATAACCTACTAAAGGCAGTTTATACAACTCTAGAAATTGAGGAGGAAGAAGTGCATCTCTCTAAGCATGACTTGATGTACGCTTGTCATAAAAAGCATGCTAGAGTGTTCCCTGTGCATAGCTCCCTATTGGATATGATTAAACAGGAGTGGAATTCTCCTGATAAAAAGCCTTTTTTTCCAAAGACTTTGAAAAGAAGGTATCCATTTGACAACAGTGGGGATCAGCCTTGGAACAAAATCCCTAAGCTGGATGCCTCCCTTTCCAGAATCTCCAAAGGCACTGACTTGGCATTTGAGGATTCAGGAGCTCTAAAAGACCCTATGGATAAGAGAACTGATATCTCTTTGCGTAGGGTCTGGGAAGCCTCCATTATGAGCTTAAAGCCAGCCCTGGCATCCACCTGCATAGCCAGACACCTGGAGCTCTGGCTATCTCAAATCCAAACACACTTGTCTGCTGGAACATCGAGGGAACAGATTAATAAATCATTTCCGCTCTTGTTTCAGGGAATTGGATTCCTGGCGGATTCTTCAGCTGAAGCTGTAAGAATGGCAGCAAGGACCTCAGCTTTGGCTAATACGGCCAGAAGAAGCCTATGGCTCAAGACATGGTCAGGTGATGTTACTTCTAAATCTCGCCTTTGTGGTCTTCCCTTCACAGGAGACCACCTTTTTGGCCCAGGCCTAACAGAAGCCCTGGAGCGTACAGCGGATAAAAAGAAGGGATTCCCAGAAAAGAAGAAATTCCCCTATGCTCAGAGGAATGCTCGTGGCAGGGGTAAACAGCAGAAGTCTTTTGAAACCCAGCAAAATTTCAAAAAACATTGGACCGGGCATAAAGGAAAAGGGAAGGGCAACATTCTGTTTAACCCTCCTCAACGCCCCGACAAGCCCCAATGACTCCCTTCCCAGGGTGGGAGGAAGTTTAGGGGCCTTCCTCCCACTATGGAAGAGGATTTCTTCCAGCCCTTTTATTCTAGACCTAGTAGGCCAAGGACACAGGCTGGAGTTCTGTCTTCTACATCCAGAAAGAATCTGGGTCTCTCTGAGGGACGTCACAAGAAGGATGTGCTTGATGACCTCCTGTTTCCCAGCGGTCCCCTGGGCAGGGTTCCAACTACGTCCACTCCAAATGTTCTTCCTACAGAATTGGGATGGATAGTCAAGTTCCTTAGAACAGAAAGTAAAGGTTCCCACCAAGTTGAAAAGGACCCTTTGGGGGTGGAAATCCTCTCTTCACCTATCAATAAGGCGAAGCTGGACCATCCAGGTATCACAGACATATCTGCACCACCACCAGATGAACCAGGACAATTGGTTCCTCAACCAAGAGGTGTTTTTCAAAGTCACAACCCCTTGGGGCCTACCGGTAGTGGATCTGTTTGCCTCCTAGGCAAACAGGAAAATAGAAAAATTATTTTCCATAATCCTAGTAGATATAGAGATGATCCTGATAACCCCATACTGGCCCAAGAGGCCATGGTTGGCACGCCTTCAGGCATTGGCTGCACTACCTCCAATGACCTTCCCTTGGAGACTAGATCTCTTAACTCAAGGTCCGGTGGTCCATCCATTTCTCAGGACCCTAAACCTGTCGGCCTGGTATCTGAGGAACAAATTCTAGGTTCTCAGGGGTTCTCAGACAGAGTCATCCAAACATTGACCAGCTGTCGAAAACCGGTCACTAGGAAAATATATGCAAAAAGTTGGAAGAAATTTCATTTTTGGATGGTGGAGAATCAGAGATTTTCCCCAGATATTCCAACTATCTTAGATTTTTTTCAAGAAGGCATAGACAAAGGTCTCTCCCTAGGGACCTTAAAGGTACAGGCTGCCGCCCTTAGTGTCTTCCTTCGGTTCTCCCTTAGAGAAGACCCTAATGTGAATGCCTTTTTCAGAGCAATTGCCAGGACAAAGCCAACCAGGATTAAAACGTGTCCAGCTTGGGATCTATCCCTGGTACTCCAGGCTTTGGTTACCAGTCCGTTTGAACCCTTGGTAGACCTGTCAGTAAAAATGCTCACCCTAAAAACTTTATTTTTAGTAGCTATTACTTCGGCTAGAAGAGTTAGCGAATTACAGGCTCTCTCAATCAGAGAACCTTTTCTTATGATTTTTGACGACAGGATTGTGCTAAAAACAGATCCAGGATTTTTGCCCAAGAGGGTCTCTTCTTTTCATAGGACTCAGGACATAGTCCTTCCTTCCTTTTGCAATTTCCCAAACAACAATAAAGAAAGAGAATTTAGTTGTTTGGATGTCAGAAGAGCCCTTCTGAGATACCTGGAGGTGACTAAAACCTTCAGGAAGAATGATACTTTGTTTTTACAATTTTCCGGCCCCCATAAAGGGGAAAAAGCTTCTAAGGCAACCTTAGCTAGATGGATCAAACAGGCTATCACAGAAGCCTATATGGTGAATAAGGTGACTCCACCTTTCATTACTGCACACTCTACTAGAGCACTGTCCACGTCTTGGGCTGAAAGGGCCGGTGCCTCTCCAGAACAAATCTGTAAGGCAGCTACCTGGTCTAACTTTTCGACCTTTGTTAGACATTATCGCCTGGACCTCCTATCTTCTCAGGAACAGGCGTTCGGTCGAAAGGTGCTCCAGGCAGTGGTCCCTCCCTAGACTGGTAAGTTTCTTGCTTATCGTCTCATGGGCTGTCCTGGAAGACGACTTTGAGAAAAGATGGGTTATACTTACTGATAACTCCTTTTCTAATAGTCTTCCAGGACAGCCGGATTCCCACCCGATTTATCTGGTATTATGTATAAATGATATGTGTATATATATATCTATGTATATGTTTTACAGGGTGTCCTACGGTTCTCATGAAATACTGAAGGTGAGGACTAAGGCATCGCCTTTTATTTGAATTTTGGAATGTGTTTCCTGTCCCTGGGGGAGGAGCCTAAGGTCTCATGGGCTGTCCTGGAAGACTATTAGAAAAGGAGTTATCAGTAAGTATAACCCATCTTTTCTTTTACAGTTCTTTATTAAACTTTTTATTTTTCCATCACATGGGGACAAAAGTCCCCTAGGTGATGCATTTTTGGTGACAGGCTCTCTTTAATGAGACATTAGGGGTCTCACCTACCATCAATGATTTTATTTTCCTCTACCCAGTGGCACCCATCATGCAGGTTCTGGGATCACCAATAGGCACATGGAGCCCAGAAAAAATGGCAACGGAGCATGTGGAGGGGGGGTACTTTTCTGAGGCATGTGAAAGCGATCCAGTGGAAGAGCTTTGGTGTAACTTTAATTTTTTACATTTTTTTTAATGAACTTTTTATACAAAAAGTCCCCTATGTCATGTATTTTTGGCGACTGGTTCTCTTAAATGACACATCAGGAGTCATATAGAGCCCTGATGTCTCACCTATTCTTCAATGAAAGATTGCACTCTAACCATATTTGCCAGGAAAAGTGACACCAGGACTCAGAAGTGACGTTTTAGATGTCGCTTTTGGGTTATTACCGGAAGGGGAGATCAACAAACAGACATTGCTGATCTCCCTCATCTACCTGGTCCCATGGTTTCTGATGGGCATGGAGCCTGGAAACCTGGTGGAGGAGGACCCCAGATAACCAGCGGGGGACCCCAAATGAGGAGGTTCAGGGCCGCTCAGTGCCATACCATTGCACGCAGGAGGTTAGTATAACATGTTTGTTATTTTAATTAAAAAAAAAAAAATTACAGCCGCCTTAACAGGAAAGGAAGATAAGCAAATAGACATTCGCTGATCTTCTTCTCATCTTCATGGTAGCACCCACAATCCAGGGACTGGGTTCGCTGATCCCCCCCCCCCCCAGTGGCACCTATCATGCCTATCCTGGGTTTAATGATGGACAATGGAGACTTGAAAAAATGACAAAGCCATGGGGGAAAACGGCAGGTACCGGGGTATGTGGAGGTGATGCGAATGAAGCGCTTGGGTTTAACTTTAATTGTTTACACCTAAATTTTTTTTTTCTTAACTTTTTCTTTTTCCATCATATGGGGACAGAAAGTCCCCTATGCAATACATATTTGGTGACATGTTCTCTTTAACAAGACATCACGGGTCTAAAAGACCCATGATAAGCAAACAAATGTTCATTGACCTTCTTCCCCTTTACCTGGTGGCACCCACCATGCAGGTTCTGGGTTCACGGATGGGCATATGGAGCCCGGGAAAAAAAAGCGACAGAGCATGTGGGGGGGGGGGGGGGGGATTTTCTAGCGCAGGGTTTCTCAACCAGTGTGCCGCGGCACACTGGTGTGCCGTGAAGGGTCCCCAGGTGTGCCGCGGCAAAATGACCCCCAACCTATGCATTAATAAGAATTCTGTTCTTTACTGTAATGACTGCTGGCTTGTCTGCTGGCTGGTTACAGCGGTGCCGGTCCGCTGCCTAATGCTCGCTTTCCGCTGCCGCAGGCAGTCGGGAAGCTGTGCGGGCCTCCCGACTCGCGTCCTGCCAACCGATTACGTCATCGGTTGCTATGGGCGGGTCAGGCGCACAAGCAAGGGCTTGCTGGACGTTAGAGCAGGGAGCTGCTGGCTGGCGCGAGAGGAGAGAAACCAGGAAGGAGGATCTTCTGTGCCTGCATGTCAGCTCTGTGAGTACACAGGATTTTGTGGCATAACTTTTTTTTTATATTTTACCCTACCTAATAAATGTACTTTTTGACCTACCCTTGAACAGTGCTCCTCTCAGCTGTTTTTATTCTGACTGGTTAGTACACAGGATCACCTTGATGACTGCTTTGTAAATGTTAGATTATATATATATATATATCTCATTTAAATATATGTGGGTATATAAAAAAAAAAGATAACAGATGTTTGTTTTAATTACTGTATTACTATATTATACAGATAATGATAACAGTACTTTTTTTAATATTGTATTCTGCTTACAGATTTTTTTATGTATGTGTGTGTGTATGTATGTTACTTTTAATCCTGACCCCCCCCCCCCATTCCTGTACCATCAGAAATGCTTTTTTTAGGGCTTGTTTGTGATAGCAGCAAGGACTGCTGCTCCTCTGAAAAGCAATCCATGCTCAGGTCACTTTACAGCAGCATTTTACAGGAGGTAAAGGGGCATTATGTTGCCTCCTCCCCACCTGTTTTAAGCCTGTAAATGCAACGTCACTACATGCTACTGTGCACTGCACACAGTTGTGGGATAGTTGCAGTGCAGCCACATTCACCATGGGTATACCTCCAGCTGCAGTCACCGCATGTGTACACCCCCAGCTGCTGCCTCTGTAGCTAAACGGGGAGAAGTTGGGGGTGGTAAAAACAGCTCAACCATGTGGTTTTACCACCCCTCCAACCTGACATGTGAACACTTGGTTCACATCTGCATGGCTGCATGCTGCCTGTAGGGCAGCCCATTCATTGCAATGGGCTTCCCTACCCGCAGAAATGCAGAGAAAGAAGTCCCTGACCTTTTTTTTTTTTTTATTACGCCCCACCAAAAGCACCCTAAGTTTGCCAATGTGTGGGGTACCATTAGGAATTATTGACAACCCTAAAGAACAGAGCATTTGTGTGTGTCAGGAACAAGCGCGATTTTGCGTGTGTTCTGCGACATACAGTAACGAGAGCTGGACCTTGGACAGGGGTGCCTCGACTTGAAAAAGGTTGAGAAACACTGTTCTAGGGTATCCGATTTATTGAGTTTATGTTCTGCTCTTACTGTTGTATTGTTAACCATTGTTTGCTTTGCAGGAACCCCATTCAGCTGCAGCACTGATCTGTTTATTCTGACAGCAACAGGATTTGATTTCAGGATACCTAAATCAGTGACTGTAGCGCTGTAGGAGGTGATTTCACCACCGCAGTTAAAAAAGAGCGTATATGCCGAAGCATGGGGGCTGGGGTGGTCAGAGGGTGGATCGCCCCTATGCTTTGGCATATATTTTTTACTCTTTTTTGCACAGATTGCAATAAAAAACATACAAAAAAAAAAATATTGCATGTATGCCCAACAAGAACCAGCAACGTACTGCTACGTCTCTGGACTTTGAGTGGTTATAACGGGATGATGCATTCAGGTGTAGGCATCATCTTAGTGGTTTTTTTTTCAGCTGGTGGTTGGCTTACGTGTAAAAGCAATCCTAGAATTTAATTAGCCGCTAGACTGCTTTTACAAGCAGTGGGAGGGGACATTCCTCCCCCGGCCACCTTCCACAGATTTCTCAGACTCTCCTGTCCCACTGGGGAACATGAGAAAGCAGCCCGTGGTTCAACCAGCTGACCATAGAGCTGATGGGAAACCAGAATGGCTACAGTCATCTCCGTGGCCTAAGAAACCAGAAGCTACAAGCATTTCATCACTTCAGTTTAGCCCGATATAAACAGCACCATTTTAGAATGGAAACAGCAGACCACCGTTCTCTCTTCACAGGTAGCGATCGTGGGTGCTCGGCAGCAATTGTGGCTGCTGGCCCCGCGCCTCGGCTTCCCTGCTGGCGAGTGGACGCGGACGAGGGACACCAGGCCCTGGAAATTATGTTTTACATGTCAGCATGGGACCTCAGAAGAGGAGGTTGGGGGCCGCTCTGTAAAAAAGAGAAGGTAAGTATACCATGTTTGTTATTTTAATACAAAAAAATGCACAAATTCCATCTACCTGATGGCACCTGCCTTGCTGGTCCCAGGTTCGCTTATAGGGACAAAGTTTATTGGTACAGAATGCAGACCCCTACGCATTACAACTTTTTGAGAAGTCTTTTTTTAATATGCCAAGAAAAAGCACTAACCAGTTTTGTTAATGTTGAAAATAAAACAAATTTTATTTGTGACTTGACCAAAATAAATGACTTGACTTGACTTGCTTGACTTTTAGCAGGGACTCGACTTGACTTGCTTGCTTTTCGCCACAGTAACTTGGGACTTGCTTGAGACTTGAAGGTTAAGACTTGAGACTTGCTTGTGACTTGCACATGTGTGACTTACTCCCATGTCTGCTAGACAGTCCTCCAAAGAAAATGCAGCAACTATTAAAGAAAGACCACAAGGGGCAAGGCATAAAATGGATGGAGAGAATCCTAGCAAAAAACAAATATAAAGTATAAAGCCATACAGAACAATAGTGGCCACAGAAAAGAACAATAGCAGGGGCAAGTATAAAGAGGATGATATATATGTATGAACTAGGCCCCCTATAAATTTACCTTAAGGCGAGGCCCAGTTAGGGAACAGTGTATCCACAGTCCAACAAAAAAACTTAGCCTCCAGAGTGGAGGCTTGGTGACACAAAAGATAGCTGTAACCAATTCTCCTTTCTGCAGATAAAAAAGAGAAATAATAGTCCCCAAACAGGGGGGAAAAAAAGGAACTATTAGTGATGTATTACAGTAAAATTAATTCCATTAAATAGGGGTAGCATAGCAGATAAAAAAAGGATAATGTCTATCTAAGGTATCATATAATTACCTCCACACCGTCACACAGCAAGCGTACCTCCCAGCTGAAGCAAGGGAATGACCCTACCTGTCAGGTGTGGAGGTATATAGGGAAGGGGGAGGCCACCCCCACAGGAAGTGGACCAATCCCCACAGTGTCTCCAATGAATGGGAAACTCCCATCCAGGTGCCTGTAATGGAGCAAAGAACTCCACCTGCCCCCCACAGTGTTAACCCATCACATTGCGGGGCTGCCGACATAGGGCATCCATGGCAAAGAACAACGCCGCTCAGAGGGACAGGCACCCGCGGCCGGAGAACAACGCCCTGGGAACGGCCGATGATGCGGCCAATGACATGTTCAGTGATGAAGAGGAGCCGGGGCGGCCATGTTGGAAGAGGGCAGAGAGATGGAAAAAAACACTAGCACCGTCACAGGTATCCGGTGGCCCCAAAGGGGAGACCGGAAAGTAGGAAACCCACCGAAATGACACCTCCAAGCCCCAACCCACAAGAGAAGGGGCTACATGTTCCGGGTGGAACCCGCATGGCACCGAGCAAGCTAGAGCCCCCACAGAAAGTTCTGTGGGAAGGACACATTTGCTGATCTTCTTCCCTTCTACTGGGTGGCAACCCACCATACAGATTCTGGGTTCAATAATGGGCCCATGGAGCCCAGAAAAAATGGCTACAGAACATGTGGGGGACCAGCATGTTCTGTAGACGTCACCGGATGTGACGAAACGCGTAAGATTGGAACGCAGGTGGAATGCAAGCCTGAAGTTCTCCCGCTTGCTTCCCCGCCATCGGTTTGCGCCGATACATACGGTCACAAGCGGCCGAAATAGGCCTGCATTCGGGTTGAACCCCTTTTTTTACCCTGTTTTTTTTGCTTATATTGGCACATTGCTCTGTAAATATTCCTTTATACCCAAACGGGAACATACTGTAAACTTATATCAAAGATATCACACGATTTGGAGCTTCTTTTTTTCCTTATATCCTTTTGGCACGAGGGGAGAAGAGAGAGAGGGAGACCCCACCATCTTATCCACCTGGAGCAAGCCATAAGGAGATTCCATCCTAGCCTGGAAGGCTATTCAAGCTTGATTGGTCGTGGTGCTATAAGGCACACATGACCCTCGCCATCCGGTAAGTGATTGAATCTTACCATTGTTACGGTGACATTATAGCTATATGGATTACTACTGAGTGGATTGAGTAATCATCGCACTGAGCACTTGCACTTTTCATTTGGAATCCGGCACTGTTTGCACAAAAGACTCACTTTATACTGCATTATTTATTGGACTTTTAACCTTGGAGTGTCCACATTCATAACTTTCATTGTTATATGAAATAAGGTTTATATATATGGAATATATTATTTGCACTCATTATTATATTTGTCACTAATATTTTTTATGAAATTTATTATATTCACCTATATTAATTTATATATTGCAATTATTTAAAGCAAGCGCTATAGGTAGCCACTCAGACTACTTACCTGCATACAGTATAAGGGTCCATGCACACTGGGAGCACAAAAATGCCAGAACCTCTGGCAGAAAAAGCAGTTTGTGGCTCGTATTGCACAAGAGTTTATGGACATTTGCTATTCAGTTTTTTTTCCCAAAACATTCCTCTCTGCCCTCTGCATTTATGAGCGTTTAGCGTTTTTTCTGCCTAAAAGCTCCTTTCAAAAACACACTTGTGATTGGGCTCTTTTCTGCCTGTTGAAATACGCCTCTAAACGCTGTAATGTGCATGGACACATAGGATAACATTACGCTGCTTGTAAATGCAGGAGAAAAAAAGGAAAACTCCTGTAGAAGCCGTGTTTTCTAAGTTCAGATGGACTTTGCTGCAAGCAGCCTGTATGGCTGATCATCAGTCGTATATCTTCTTAGACTGTATAAATAGATATATACTGTATATATAAGCCCTGGGGGTCAGTGGTCATTTGTTTGTCTTAAAAGCTTAGGCCTGGTTAACACCCAAATGTTTACTTCATTCTGCAGAAACGCACTACAGTCTATTTTACCACTTCTGGACCGGAAGATTTTACCCCTTAATGACCCGGCCATTTTTTGCGATTGGCACTGCGTTACTTTAACGGACAATTGCCCGGCGATGCTATATCCAAATAAAATTGATGTAATTTTTTCCCCACAAATAGAGCTTTCTTTTGGTGGTATTTGATAAACTGTGCAATTTTTATTTTCTGCGCTATAAACAAAAAAAGCGGGACAATTCTGAAAAAAATATATATATATATTTTTAACTTTCTGCTATATAACATTCCCCCCCCAAAAAAAAATAAATGTAAAAAATCAAATTTTTCATCCTCTTAGGCCAATTTGTATTCTGCTACATATTTCTAGTGAAAAAAACAAAATCCCAATAAGCGTATTTTGATTGGTTTGCGCAAACGTTATTGCGTCTACAAACTAGAGGAAAGATTTATGTCATTTTTATCTATTTATTTTTTAACAGTAATGGCGGCGATCTGCAATTTTTAGCGGGACTGCGACATTGCGGCAGACAGATCGGACCCCTAACTGACATTTTTGGCGGGACCAGTGATATTACTACAGTAATCAGTGCAAAAACTATGCACTGTTACTGTACTAATGACACTGGCAGGGAAGGGGTTAACATTAGGGGCGATCAAAGGGTTACATGTGTCCCTAGGGGGTGTTTTCTAACTGTGAGGGGATGGAATTTTTGGAATCAACACAGAGACCCGTGTTCCTAAATAGGAGGAACACAGGAGATCTATATTGATTCCTGAGAGAACAACGGTCTGCTGTGTTTATAACAACAGACTGCTGTTCTCTCTTCACAGGGAACGATCGCGGGTGCCCAGCGACAAGCACGGCCGCATGAATGAGCAGCCCACAACTTTCTAGTATTTGTATAGAGAAGAGAAGGATTGGAACCTCGGTCTTCTTAAGGCCCCTTTCACACAGGCGGACCGTTCAGATGTCTGTTTTTCAGGCGGATCTGAACGGTCACCCCATGCATCTCTATGGGGCATCGGAGACATGTCCGCTGACATCCGATTCGATCTGTCAAATCTGGATGGATGGGAAGCCTATTTTCCATCCGTCCAGCGGACTGGATCGGATGGGTTCGGATGAGAATGGACAGTAGGTCCGTTCCCATCCGATTCCCCCATAGAGAACAGCAGGGACCTGACAGCTCTGTCTCTGCACACAGAGCGGAGACAGAGCTGCCATCCGCCTGCTCAGCGGGGATCGGTGGTTCGATCCCCCGATGAGAAAAACAGAGTCCGCCGACGGACTCCTCTGTGTGAAAGGGGCCTTATACTTCTATCCAGGAGTCTGGACTCCCCCTCCTGTAGGACACATTCACACTGCTGGCTGGGTAAATGCATGTACAATATTCTGTACATTACAATAAGCCAACCCTTTCTTTTCAATGGGCTGCCTAACCCACCAATAAAAAGGTACAGGAAATATTTCTGTAACAGCACACTACAATGTAATGTAGAACATCATTGTATGTTGTGGTGCCTCTAATCGCCCTAATGGGCATGGACACATAGGATAGCATTGAGCTGCTTCCACTGGCACTGCCATGTTGCAGATTTTCCTGAGGCTGCCGGCTGACAAAATCCACGATCAGCGGCTGCATCTGATTTCCTGTCCAGCTTCTCCAATCTTTAAATCTAAGCATGTCAGACAGGAGGGGGCAGAGAGGGCAATCCACTGAATGAACTTCAACCACTTCATTAAACCCAAAACCAAAAAAGTAATATATTACAGCTTACAACCATTAGATGTGGTGGCTGCATTCGTTTTCTTTTTAAGGGCTCTTTCACACGGGCGGTCCGATCAGGTCCGCCTGTCAGTTTTTTAGGAGGATCCAATCGGATGCCTCATTCAGCCCTATGGAGCAGCGGATGTCAGCGGTGACAGGTCCGCTGACACCCGCTGCCATCCGCATCTGATCCTGTCCGTGAAATCCGGATGGATGGAAACCCTATTTTCCATCCGTCCAGGGGATCGGAACGGATGGGATCGGATGAGAGCGGACAGACGGTCCGCTCTCATCCAATTCCCCATAGAGAGCAGCGGGGCTGTGACACCTCCCTCTCCGCACTGCAAGCGGAGACGGAGCTGTCATCCGCCGGCTCTGCAGGGATCGCGGATCGCTCCCCGCTGAGCAGCACGGATCCGCCTACGGAGGCGGACCATGTGAAAGAGCCCTTAAAGTGATTGTAAAGTCTTGTTTATTTATTTTTTAATAACAAACATGTTATACTTACCTCTGTGAAGCCCAAATTCTCCTCTTCTGGGGTCCCTCTTTGGCACTCCTGGCACCTCCCTCCTGTCGAGTGCCCCCACAGCAAGCAAGGATAAGAGCCCATTCACATTAGCGCGACTTGTCAGCCTGACAAGTCACGCTCGGTCGCGGTCCATTGATTAGCACAGGACCCGTTCTAATAGGAGCGACACAAGTCGCTCCGACTTAGAAAAAGGGTCATGTACTACTTTGGGGCGACCTGGAGGCGACTTGCATAGACTTCCATTATGTGAAGTCTCTGCAAGTCGCGGTGCACAGCGGTGCACGCGACTTCACAGGTCGCCCCCCAAAGTCGTGTCGCGCTAGTCAGAATGGGCTCTTAAGTAAAAAAAAAAAAAACACAACACAAAAACACTTATCTTGCCAAAGTCGCATAGGAATTGCTTAGTATCTACCACTGATGCAACTTCTGAGAGTTAATATAAAGGTCTACAAGGCTGAAATAGCAAGTAACTATTGCAAACAATGTGATTTCCCTTGTCATGCGATTCTGTGCGACCCAAGTCCATCAGAAAACAGACTAGTGTGAGGACTGATTCACACCACATGCAGTCTAGTGCTTTAATTTCCTGCATCAAAGGCGCATGGACAGAAGGTTACATGGATTCCAATGGAAAAGTTTACACCATTGCAGTGCATTCTCGTACAGTCAAAAAAAAAGTGGAACATTCGGCATTTTTTCTGCAAGGAACTGCACTGGATCTCAGGAAAATGCATCGAAAACACCCAGAATGCTTTACAGTAGAAAAAACCCCCAGGTAAGTTTGAAAAAAAAAAAAACAAGAGAGGGGGAAAACCACAATGGAATGCACTGAAAACGCATTTAGAAGGCACATGCAGAAACGCACCCAGAAAGCATCCGGGCGTGTTCCTGTGGTGTGAACCGGCCCTTAGGGGGCCTAATTAGTGGCTCCAGTGCATTTTTTATGTGTATTGCCGCATTCCACCCAGAAAACAAAATGTAGCATGTTGTACTTTTGTTCCCTGCACTGGAATGTACTGCACTGGTGAGAAATATGCATTGGAATCCATGTAACCTACTGTCTATGTGTTTTTGATGCAGAAAAAACAGGCACTGGACTGCATGTGGTGTGAACCGGCCTTAATAGCATTTTACAGATGGCCTCCTCCTTGTATATGTAGTGCGGTATAGAAGTGTGATACTGCAGGAATTTATTACATTTGGGATTAGCTATAATCAAACAGTGGTCATCAATGCAAAAATAAGGTAAGAAGGCCTGAAGTGTGGCCGGACGCTTCCAGAGGAACGCACAATAGCAGCAAATTTTCTCAACTCACTGCCCAAAAACTTTGGTCCAACTTTATTTGCTGGAGCGTATTACAATGCACACTAGAAGAAGTTGGAGTAAAATTACCAGCAGCATTGGTGTCAATGGACACAATAATCCCTCCACATTGGTCCCAGCACTGGTCTCAGCGGATGCAATAAAGCCTGCACAGCATTGGTCTCAGCAGACGCAATAAAACCTGCGCAGCATCGGTCTCAACATACACAATAAAACCTGCACAGCATTGGTCTCAGCAGACGCAATAAAACCTGCACAGCATTGGTCTCCGCAGACGCAATAAAACCTGCGTAGCACTGGTCTCAGCAGACGCAATAAAACCTGCGCAGCATTGGTCTCCGCAGACGCAATAAAACCTGCGCAGCATTGGTCTCAGCAGACGCAATAAAACCTGCGCAGCATTGGTCTCAGCAGACGCAATAAAACCTGTGCAGCATTGGTCTCCGCAGACGCAATAAAACCTGCGCAGCACTGGTCTCCGCAGACGCAATAAAACCTGCGCAGCATTGGTCTCAGCAGACGCAATAAAACCTGCGCAGCATTGGTCTCAGCAGACGCAATAAAACCTGCGCAGCATTGGTCTCAGCAGACGCAATAAAACCTGCAAAGCATTATTCTCCGCAGATGCAATAAAACCTGCGCAGTACTGGTCTTGGCAGACGCAATAAACCTGCGCAACACTGGTCTCAGCAGATGCAATAAAACCTGCGCAACACTGGTCTCAGCAGATGCAATAAAACCTGTGCAGCACTGGTCTCGGCAGACGCAATAAACCTGCGCAACACTGGTCTCAGCAGATGCAATAAAACCTGCGCAGCACTGGTCTTGGCAAACGCAATAAAACCTGAGCAGCACTGGTCTCGGCAGACGCAATAAAACATGCGCAGCATTGGTCTCAGCAGATGCAATAAAACCTGCGCAGCATTGGTCTCCGCAGACGCAATAAAACCTGCGCAGCACTGGTCTCAGCAGACGCAATAAAACCTGCGCAGCATTATTCTCCGCAGATGCAATAAAACCTGCACAGCACTGGTCTTGGCAGACGCAATAAAACCTGCGCAGCACTGGTCTCGGCAGACGCAATAAAACCTGCGCAGCATTGGTCTCAGCAGAAGCAATAAAACTTGTGCAGCAATGGTCTCAGCAGACGCAATAAAACCTGAGCAGCATTGGTTTCCGTAGACGCAATAAAACCTGCGCAGCATTGGTCTCCGCAGACCAAATAAAACCTGGGCAGCATTGGTTTCCGTAGACGCAATAAAACCTGCGCAGCATTGGTTTCCGTAGACGCAATAAAACCTGCGCAGCATTTGTCTCCGCAGACGCAATAAAACTTGCGCAGCATTGGTCTCAGCAGACGCAATAAAACCTGCGCAGCATTATTCTCCACAGATGCAATAAAACCTGCGCAGTACTGGTCTTGGAAGACGCATTAAAACCTGCATAGCACTGGTTTCGGCAGACGCAATAAAACCTGCGCAACACTGGTCTCAGCAGATGCAATAAAACCTGCGCAGCACTGGTCTTGGCAAACGCAATAAAACCTGCGCAGCATTGGTCTCCGCAGACGCAATAAAACCTGCGCAGCACTGGTCTCCGCAGACGCAGTAAAACCTGCGCAACACTGGTCTCAGTAGACGCAATAAAACCTGCGCAGCATTGGTCTCAGCGGACGCAATAAAAACTGCGCAGCATTGGTCTCAGCGGACGCAATAAAAACTGTGCAGCATTGGTCTCAGCGGATGCAATGACTTCGCAGCATTGGTCTCAGTATTAGTAAACCCCTCTCCCCACAATGGCAGTCAAATATAACCCCCCACCACGTTAGTACTCAGTGGCATTAAAAGTTACCCCCATTGGTCATACAAGTGTGATGTAACCCCTCCCCCCCTGTATTAATGATCTGTGGCAGTGAAAAGACTTTAACCACTTCAGGTCCGGAAGGTTTACCCCCCTTCATGGCCAGTGATACGGCACTGTGTTACATTGTGGCGGCCAAATCGGACACTTTTTTGGGAACCAGTGACACTAAAACAATGATCAGTGCTAAAAAAAGATGCAATTACACTGGCAGGGAAGGGGTTAACATCAGGGGCGATCAAAGGGTTAAATGTGTTCCCTGGGAGTGCTTGCTAACTGTGTGGGGGAGGAGCTTTGACTGGAGAAGACAGATCTGCTTAGTAGAAACACAGATCTCCACCTTCCCCTCTCACAGAGCGGTGATCTGCCTTGTTTACATTTGCAGATTGCCGTTCTGCCCCTGGAGAACGATCGCCGGGTGCCGCCAGACCCGCTGATTGGCTCAGTGAGAGCGGGTTGCCGGCGGCGTGCATGCACACCCCAGACTCGGGCATAGAGATGAAATACAGGTACGTGATTTGGCCCTGCCGCAGTATATGTACGTGGGGCGGTCTGGAAGCGGTTAAAGCTTGCCATTCACTGATTGGTCCGCTGACATCTGGCTATTTGGGGTCGCGGGTGGAATCATCGCAATTCTAAATCGCACTGCAATCCTGAGAAAAGGAAAAAGGAGCCGATTGGCTGCGATTGTCACTCGGCAAACCGCATTGTGCGCAGCTTGTCACCCACGAGAAGCCATTGTTCCTTTTTTAGTGACAAGCAGATTGACGTGCGTTTCTTTTGCGCGGCAAAACTGCACGGCGTTTGAGGTGACATTAGAAATGAATGGCATAGGAAGACGCGCGGTGCGTTTTACCAGGATGGCGGTGCAATTTAGAAAAGCGCCAATTCCACCCACAAACCCAAAATCACCAGATGAGAGCGACATCATCACCACACTGGCAGCACCCCCCCCCCCGACATCATCACCACACTGGCAGCACCCCCCCCCCCCCGACATCATCACCACACTGGCAGCACCCCCCCCCGACATCATCACCACACTGGCAGCACCCCCCCCCCCGACATCATCACCACACTGGCAGCACCCCCCCCCGACATCATCACCACACTGGAAGCACCCCCCCCCCGACATCATCACCACACTGGCAGCACCCCCCCCCCCCCCCCGACATCATCACCACACTGGCAGCACCCCCCCCCCGACATCATCACCACACTGGCAGCACCCCCCCCCCGACATCATCACCACACTGGCAGCACCCCCCCCCCCGCCTGTCCCACAAGACAGGAAAACTATGAGCTGTACCCTGATTGTATATATGGGGGGGGGGTCCTTACACTTCATTCAGATTATGATATGGAGGGATGGGGGGGGGGGTGAAGATGAGAAAGATGATTGGGGGGGGGGGGAGATGAGGGGGGGGAGGTGAGGAGGGGAAAGATGAGGGTGGGGGATGATTATTGGGGGGAGGGGAGAAAAAGATGAAGGGGGGGATAGATGGAGGGGGTTCTCAGCTGTGGCCTGATGGAGGAGGGGGGGACTGGTAGACACAGACTGGGGGGGGGGGTTCTCAGCTGTGGCCTGATGGAGGGGGGGGGACTGGTAGACACAGACTGGGGGGGGATCTCAACTGTGGCCTGATGGAGGGGGGGGGGGGACTGGTAGACACAGACTGGGGGGGGGCTCTCAGCTGTAGCCTGATGGAGGAGGGGGGGGGACTGGTAGACACAGACTGGGGGGGGGGGGTTCTCAGCTGTGGCCTGATGGAGGAGGGGGGGGACTGGTAGACACAGACTAGGGGGGGGGCTCTCAGCTGTAGCCTGATGGAGGAGGGGGGGACTGGTAGACACAGACTGGGGGGGGGGGGGGGCTCTCAGCTGTAGCCTGATGGAGGAGGGGGGGGACTGGTAGACACAGACTGGGGGGGAGGGTTCTCAGCTGTGGCCTGATGGAGGGGGGGGGGGGACTGGTAGACACAGACTGGGGGGGGTTTTCAGCTGTGGCCTGATGGAGGAGGGGGGGGACTGGTAGACACAGACTGGGGGGGAGGGTTCTCAGCTGTGGCCTGATGGAGGGGGGGGGGGGACTGGTAGACACAGACTGGGGGGGGGGGGGGTTCTCAGCTGTGGCCTGATGGAGGGGGGGGGGGACTGGTAGACACAGACTGGGGGGGGGGGGGTTCTCAGCTGTGGCCTGATGGAGGGGGGGGGGAGACTGGTAGACACAGACTGGGGGGGGGGTTCTCAGCTGTGGCCTGATGGAGGGGGGGGAGACTGGTAGACACAGACTGGGGGGGGGGGTTCTCAGCTGTGGCCTGATGGAGGGGGGGGGGACTGGTAGACACAGACTGGGGGGGGGGTTCTCAGTTGTGGCCTGATGGAGGGGGGGACTGACTGGTAGACACAGACTGGGGGGGGGGGTTCTCAGCCGTGGCCTGATGGAGGAGGGGGGGGGACTGGTAGACACAGACTGGGGGGGGTTCTCAGCTGTGGCCTGATGGAGGGGGGGGGGGACTGGTAGACACAGACTGGGGGGGGTAGAATGAGGCCTTTCCTCACCACCCCCGACTCTCCTTCTCTCTGTCCTCCTCACCTGCACAGCTGTGCTCTCCCCGGCCGCCTTTTCTGCTGCCCTGGGGCCGTTTCTCTCACTCCCCCCCACACAGACAGTCTGTAGGCCAAACTCTCATAGGAATTCATAGAGCAAAGATGGCCGCCGGAGCATAGCAACCGTTGCCAGGGAAGGGAGACATCTATGGTGATGAGCGGTATTACAGCTGTACAACATATTGCCATCTGGGGGCCGAATTTAAGAATAACCATTAAAATAACCCAGTACTGTATAATTCTATGTCAAATCAATAAAATGATATAAAATTTATTCCTGTGTTGTATGACAGTTGGTGTCACCCGCTGTTGTTTACATAAGGCAGAGGCTGTCCTCAGTCACTTCTCCTCTGCGAGTTGATGGAGTGACATTGCCTGAGCTTTGCTCCTGCGATTCACTGCAATTTACTGCGACTGACTGCGAATAACTGCGATTCTTATCATTTTTATTGCTATTTATCGCTATTACTATCATATAATCTATAGTATTGTTATTAATATTATATATTTTTAGCCGTTTTCAGGTACACGGGCATCCAATACCAACAGGATGCCCCGACCTTCCCGTCCCAGATCCCGTCACAGGCGCTCCCGTCAGGAAGGCGAAGAGTCACCAATCGCCCATCGGACACGGTCCCGAGCGCAACGTCAGCGGAGACAGGAGGACGTGCCCATCGACAGGAGTCGTTCGCCAAGAGACCGCAACAGGGCTGCTGAACACCACCCACCACCACCACCACCGCCGCCACCACCACCACCGCCACCACCACCGCCGCCACCGCCACCACCACCACCGGCCATGGAGCGGCGCGGTGAGGAGCAGGTGATTTGTACCATTTGTCTTTCAGGTTATGAAGATGGAGAAGACACCAGGATTCTGACCTGCGCTCACCAATTCCACGCCGGCTGTATTCAACAATGGCTTCAGGAAAGCGCAACCTGTCCACTGTGCCGGGCTGCTTTTCCTATCCCGCAACAGCCGCACCAATTACCCTTTGACATTGAAGAGCAGATCAATAACTGGTTTGACTTTGATGTTGAGGGTGATGAAAATGGTAATGTATATGACTCTGACATTGAAGAGGAGATCGAGTACAGGTTAGTGTCCGAGGTTGATGAAAATGGTGATCTGTATCTGCTTTTCTCCCTGTAGAGTAACATATTTTTAAAATGGTATAAATATAGAAGTATATTAATGTATAGTATAACAGATATTTTATTTTTATACAGGATGCTTGTAGTAGTAGTGGCAATGGTTTATGCTTTGAAATGTTTTTTTTTTTTTTAAATGTATAAATGTAATTATATAGCATGTATTTTCTCTTTATACAGCAAGCTTATAGTAGTTTTATATTTAGTTTATATTAAGAAAAAAAAAAAAAACCCCAAAAAAACAAAAAAAAATTGTATAAATATATAAAGTATAAATGTATAGTATAACAGATCTTTTCTTTTTTATACAGGACATTTATAATAGTTGTAATATTGGTAGTGATTTATGTTTGACAACAAAAATTTATATAAATGTATAACATATATTTCTTCTTTATACAGGATGCTTAAGAGCCGGTTCAAATTAGCGCGACTTGTCAGCATGACAAGTCGCGCTCCCTCGCGGTCCATTGACCGCTATAGGACCCGTTCTAATAGGAGCGACACAAGTCGCTCCGACTTAGAAAAAGGGTCCTGTACTATTTCGGGGCGACCTCGGATCGACTTGCATAGACTTCAATTATGTGAAGTCCCTGCAAGTCGCTCCGAAGTCATGGTCGTGGTGCAATGTAATGCACAAGTCGCCCCCAAAGTAGTAAGGAGTCGTGTCGCCTCAGTGTGAACCGGCTCTTAAGTAGTTTGATACTAGTTTAAAAAACAAGAAAAACAAACAAAAAATTGTATAAATATAGAAGTATAAGGCCCCGTTCACATTGGGGCGATGCTGCTTCCCGGGGCGACCACACAGGTCGTGGCGCGCTGTTCGCACCGCGACCTCAGAGCGGCCGGCACGGACTTCATAACATTGAAGTCTATGCAGGTCGCTCCGGGTCGCCCCATAGAAGCTCCGGACCCTTTTTCTAAGTCGGAGCGACTTGTGTCGCTCCTATTAGAACGGGTCCACAGCTTCTCTATGCCAGGCGACCTACGGCGACCTGTCAGGCGACAGTGTGAATGGGGGCTAAGTGTCGGTTCACACTAGGGCGACACGACTTCGGGCGACTAATGCAGTCGCCTGTGCGCCGCGACTTCGGCGCGGCTTGCAACGACTTCACATAATGGAAGTCAATGCAGGTCGCTCCGACTTTGCAAAAAAAAGGTGCAGGAACCTTTTTCTAAGTAGGAGCGACTTGAGTCGCTCCTATTTGAATGGTTCCAATTGCACAGCACGATCCGCTACTTGTCAGGTGACCAAGTCGTCTGAGTGACAAGTCGGCACAGTGTGAACCGGCCCTTAATGTATAATATAACAGATATTTTCTATTTATACAGGATGCTTGTAGTATTGGAAATGGTTTATGCTTTAAATTTTTTTTTTAAATGTATAAATGTAATTATATAACATGTTTCTTCTCTTTATACAGCATGTATGTAGTAGTTTTATAGTAGTTATTTAAAAAAAAAAAAAAACAAAAAAAAAAAAAAAAATTGTGTAAATATATAAAGTATAAATGTATAGTATAACAGATATTTTTTTTCTATGCAGAGTACTTGTAGTAGTTGTAGTAATGGTAGTATTTATGCTTGTAGTAGTTTATTGTAGTTGATGTTTTGAAAAACCCCCATCCCCCCCCCCCCCCAAAAAAAAATTGGATAAATATAGAAGTATATATGTATAACATAACATATATTTTCTTTTTATACAGTATGCTTGTAGTAGTAGTAATGGTTTAAGAAAAAAAAAATTATAAAATGTTAAATGTATAACTTATCTTTCTTGTTTTTAACCACTTAAGCCCCGGAAGATTTTACCCCCATTCCGACCAGGGCCTTTTTTGCGATTCGGCACTGAGTGACTTTAATGGACAATTGCGCGGTCGTGCAAAGCTGTACCTAAACTAATTTGATGTCCTTTTTTTCCCACAAACAGAGCTTTCTTTTGGTGGTATTTGATCACCTGTGCGATTTTTACTTTTTGCGCTATAAACAAAAAAAGAGCGTCAATTTTGCAAAAATAACAATATTTTTCACTTTTTTTTATATGAAATTCCCCCCAAAAAAATGTAAAAATCTAATTTTGTTTTCTGCTACATATGTTTGGTAAAAAAAAAAAAATCGCAAAAAGCGTATTTTGATTGGTTTGCGCAAAAGTTATTGCGTTTACTAACTAAGGGAAAGATTTCTGTAATTTTTGGTGTTTTTTTTTTGCGGTACTGCGACATTGCGGCGGACAGATCGGACCCTTGACTGACATTTTTGACACTTTTGGGGTTACATTACTGCAGTAATCAGTGCTATACATATGCACTGTTACTGCAAAATGACACTGGCAGGGAAGGGGTTAACTTTATTGGGGAAGGAGGGGTTAAGTGTGTCCCTAGGGGCGTGCTTCTTACTGTGATTGGACATGGCTACTGGTGTAGGAACAGTGATCAACGGTCCTACATAGTAGAACCGTATGATAACCATTCCTACACAGGGGAGAATGACAGGCGGCTTGTGTACATCAGCAGCCTGCCTTTCTCCCTTCACGGCGGACGATCGCGAGTGACCGGCGGACATCTCACGGACTTCCCAGGGAACGAGCCGGGGCTGGAGCGCGCTCGCCTGCTATTGGCTCACAAGCAAGTGACAGGCTAGTGACGTACCGGTACGTCACTTTGCCTGGCCGGGGCTGACCGCCGCAGTATATGTACTTGCAGCAGTCAGCAACCGGTTAAACAAGACGATTCTGCACGGTATTTCTTTAACGAACAATTGCACGGTCGTGCGGCGCTGTACCCAAATAAAATTGATGTCCTTTTTTTTCCCACAAATAGAGATCTCTTTTGGTGGTATTTGATCACCTTTTTATTTTTTTTTGCGCTATAAACAAAAAAAGAGCGACAATTCTGAAAAAAAAAAATCAAATTTTTTCATAATTTTATGCCAATTTTTATTCTGCTACATATTTTTGGTAAAAAAAGTCCAATAAGCGTATTTTGATTGGATTGCGCAAAGGTTATCACGTCTACAAACCAGGGGAAAGATTTACGTCATATTTATTTATTTATTTTTTAAATAGTAATGGCGGTGATCAGCGATTTTTAGCGGGACTGCGACATTGCAGCGGACAGATCGGACCCCAAACTGACATTTTTGAGACTTTTGGGACATTACTACAGTAATAAGTGCTAAAAATAGGCACTGTTGCTGTAATAATGACACTTGGAGGGAAGGGGTTAACCCAGGGGCGATCAAAGGGTTCAGTGTGAGCCTAGGGAGTGTTTTCTAACTGTGGGGGGGGGTAATATCAACACAGAGACCTGTGCTCCTAAGTAGCAGGAACACAGGGGCTCTGTGTTGATAGCAGAGAGAACAACATTCTTCTGTGTTTTTCTCAACAGCAGACCACCATTCTCTCTTCACGGGGAGCGATCGTGGGTGCCCGGCGGCAATTGTGGCTGCTGGCCCCACGCCTCGGCTTCCCCGCTGGTGAGTGGACGCGGGCGAGGGACACCAGGCCCTGGAAATTATGTTTTACATGTACAGGACATTGCCAGCGTGGGACCTCAGAAGAGGAGGTTGGGGGCCGCTCTGTAAAAAACCATTGCACAGAGAAGGTAAGTATAACATGTTTGTTATTTAAAAAAAAAAAAAATGCACAACTTCCATCTACCTGATGGCACCTGCCTTGCTGGTCCCAGGTTTGCTGATAGGGACGAAGCCTATAACACTTTAACAGAAAAGGGAGATAAGGACACAAAAAATTTGCTCACTCTTACCCACATATACCAACTTGTGGCATCCATCCCAAATAACATAGAATGCATACACAAATCCTGTAACAGCATTTGACAGAGGGGTGGGGGAAGGGATGTTGTGATGCCGGAAAAGTATATATATGCACTCTAAATGTCTAAAAAAATATTTATTAAATACATCAATAAATGAACAAACAAAAACATTCTAATGATAATACAGATCATCAAAAATCCATGACAATAAATACATGACAAATTTATTAAAATTCACATTAGGAGGATATCCACAGCGTGGGCGCCAAGCAACACGTATGGCACAATGGAAGTTTATTGGTTCGGGATGCAGACCCTACGCGTTTCAACTTTTTGAGAAGTCTTCTTCAGGGGAAATATCGATCCTTCAAACTCCTTATGGACTCGACCTGTACATATAATAAGCAGGCGAGCAAATAATCCATACAATACATGAATATAAAATAGCACATAACAATATACAAAATATCCAACAACACAATTATATATAAGACTGAAGCACTTATTTACTAGACAGTCCTACAAAGCAAATTCCCTAATTATAAAAGAAAGAACGATGTACAATGCATTGGCTGTATGGAGATGGACGACCCCGGGACAACCCAACTGCACGAGTCCAAACGAGGGTCCACGAGGGGCAAGGCATAAAATGGATGGAGAGAATCCTAGAAAAAAACAAATATAAAGTATAAAGCCATAGAGAACAATAGTGGCCACAGAAAAGCACCTAATAGTAGGGGCAAGTATAAAAAGGATGATATATATCTATGAACTAGGCCACCTATATATTTACCTTAAGGCAAGGCCCAGTTAGGGATCAGTGTGT
This sequence comes from Pelophylax lessonae, assembly GCF_965119305.1. Lineage (NCBI taxonomy): Eukaryota > Metazoa > Chordata > Amphibia > Anura > Ranidae > Pelophylax > Pelophylax lessonae. The sequence goes on along the minus strand of NC_138777.1, from coordinate 53,427,266 downwards.
CCACAGTCCAACAAAAAACTTACCCGCCAGAGTGGAAGCTTGGTGACACAAAAGATAGCTGTAACCAATTCTCCTTTCTGCAGATAAAAAAGAGAAACAATAGTCCCCAAAAAAGGGGGAAAAGGGAACTATTAGTGATGTATTAAAGTAAAATTAATTCCATTAAATAGGGGTAGCATAGCAGATAAAAAAAGGATAAGGGCTATCTAAGGTATCATATAATTACCTCCACACCGTCACACAGCAAGCGTACCTCCCAGCTGAAGCAAGGGGATGACCCTACCTGTCAGGTGTGGAGGTATATAGGGGAGGGGAGGCCACCCCCACAGAAAGTGGACCAATCCCCCCAGTGTCTCCAATGAATGGGAGACTCCCATCCAGGTGCCTGCAATGGAGCAAAGAACTCCACCTGCCCCCCCCCCCCCCCGCAGGGTTAACCCATCACATTGCGGGGCCGCCGACATAGGGAATCCATGGCAAAGAACAATGCCACTCAGAGGGGCAGGAATCCAGGGGGGGGGGGGGAACGGCCGTTGACGTGGCCAATGACGCGTTCAGTGACGTCCGCCCAGAAGGGCGGAAGAGGAGCCGGGGTGGGCATGTTATAAGAGGGCAGAGGAATGACACAGGTATCCGGTGGCCCCAAAGGCAAGACCGGAAAATAGGAAACCCACCGAAATGACACCTCCAAGCCCCAACCCACAAGAGAAGGGGCTACATGTGCCGGGTGGAACCCAGTTGGCACGGAGCAAGCTAGAGCCCCCACAAGAAGTCCTGTGGGAAGGACACATTTGCTAATCTTTTTCCCTTCTACTGGGTGGCAACACACCATGCAGATTCTGGGTTCAATAATGGGCACAGGGAGCCTGGAAAAAATGGCTACAGAACATGTGGGGGACCAGCATTTTCTGGGGTATGCAGAAGTGATCTGGCAGACGCACTTCTTTTTTTTTTACACTTTACATTTTTTTTCTTAATATTTTTTTTCTTAACTTTTTATTTCATCCCATGGGGACAAAAAGTTCCCTTTGTGATACATGTAGGATGACAGGATCTCTTTAACCACTTAAGCCCCGGAAGATTTTACACCCTTCCTGACCAGGGCCTATTTTGCGATTCGACACTGCGTGACTTTAACGGACAATTGCGCGGCCGTGTGACGCTGTACCTAAACGAATTTGACATGCTTTTTTTCCCACAAACAGAGCTTTATTTTGGTGGTATTTGATCACCTGTGCGATTTTTTGATCATGCGCTATAAACAAAAAAAGAGCGTCAATTTAGCAAAAATAACAATATTTTTCACATTTTTTTATATGAAATTCCCCCAAAAAAATGTAAAAATCTAATTTTTTTTAACATTTTCGGCCAATTTGTTTTATGCTACATATGTTTGGTAAAAAAAAAAATCGCAAAAAGCGTATTTTGATTGGTTTGTGCAAAAGTTATCGCGTTTACTAACAAAGGGAAAGATTTTTGTCATTTTTGTTGTTTTTTTTTTTAACGAGTAATGGCGGCGATCTGCGATTTTTTTTTTTTTTTTGCGGGACTGCGACATTGCGGCGGACAGATCGGACCCTTGACTGACATTTTTGATACCTTTGGGGTTACCAGTGACATTTCTACAGTAATCAGTGCTATACATATGCACTGTTACTGTAAAATGACACTGGCAGTGAAGGAGTTAACTGTATTGGAGAGGGAGGGGTTAAGTGTGTCCTAGGGGCGTGTTTCTAACTGTCATTGGATGTGGCTAGTGGTGTAATAGCACAGAGCAAAGGTCCTACATAGCAGGACTGACTGATCTGTGCTTTTACACAAGGGAGAATGACAGGCGGCTTGTTTACATTAGCCGCCTGCCTTTCTTCCGGTGTAACGGACGATCCCGAGTGCCCGGCGGACCCGATGGGGGGGTCCGTGACCGCGCAGGCTAGCAACGTAGCCCTACGTCGATTTGCCTGTGAGGGGCTGACTGCCGACATAAATAGTCATGCGGCGGTCGGCAAGCAGTTAAGGAGACATCAGGTGTCTAAAACAGTGCTTCTCAACCTTTTTTCAGTCAATGCACACTTTAAATTTTTGCACAATCTCGAGGCACATATGGGCAACCCAACATTAGAGGGGATTTATTCCTCCACCTTTGGAAGCTGGTACTGGCTAGTATTCTAGTATTTATCTTCTCCCTCACTTTCTCTCCTTCTCTTTGCCAACATGACCAAAGTGCTGACAGAGAGGGGCAAACAACGATGCTGTGCAGGTGCCCGATGTCCATCCTTATCATATGATGTTGTTGTTAGGATGCCAGTGGCTGATCCGTATGGTGCTCAAAGTTATAATGCTGCACAATCAAACCTGTGGCTTTGAGTCACAAAAAAGCTGCCTTGATGGCAATTTTTAGGCATTTTGCCAAGGCACTCCTGAAGAACCCAAAATGCACACCAGGGTGCATTCTATTTGTTTTTTGTTTTTTTCTCTAGCTATATTAACTAGGGAAAGTGACATAAGGACCCGAAAGTGACATTTTACATGTAATTTCTGGGTCATTACCAGGAAGAGAAGATCAGCAAATGGATGTTCACTGATCTCCCTCCTATCTACCCATTGGCACCCACCATGCTGGTCTCAGGTATTTTGATGGTCGTGGAGTCTAGAAATCCGGTGGATGTGGAGCCAAGATTGCTGGCGTGGGACCCCAGAAGAGAAGATTTAGGGACCATCTATGCAATACCATTGCAAAGAGAAGATAAGTATAACATACATGTATCAAACACAAGGCCTGTGGGCCAAATCTAGCCCACCAGGCCAAAATATGTGGCCCTCTCACTTCTCCTGCAGCTATGACACCTCCCTTATCCTGGCGCGCACCTTGTCTCAACAGTCGGCAACAAAAGGAGGAAAGAACTCCTCTGCCAGATCCTGTGCTTCTCTGTGCAGCTGTGGACAGGCTTGTCTCTGGCCTCACATGTCAGCAGGCACCAGCTTAGAGTTGGATAGAGTCTTCCTACAGATCCTGCACCTGTGTGTGCAGCCACTGCACCCTCCCTTGGTCTCAGCATTTAGCAGACTTCAGCAGCTGATAGCCCATCTCTGTTCCTCCTCCAGACCCTGCACTTTCTGCTTCCCAGCTCTGCCCCAGCTTCTTCTTGGAAGCAGCACATGGTAAGGGGGTGCAATGTGATGTAAGGGTGGGTGGGGGACACTTGTCTTATGATGGGAGGATGAGCAGACTCTTCACATCTGATGTAAAGGTGGGGGGGGGGAGGGGGGGAGCTCTGGATATCTAGTCTTACAGATAAAACCGGCCCTTTTGGAGCAACTATAATGCTGATACAACCCTGGTATAACATCTTTAGTATTTTAAGAAAAAGAAAAAAAACCCCACCATGCACGTTCTTGGTTTACTGATGGGCGCACAGAGCCCGGAAAAAATGGAAAAGAAGCATCTGAGGGGGACCAGCATTTCCCGGGGTATGTGGAAGTGATGTGATGGAAGCGCTTGGGTATAACTTACACTTACACTTTTTTACATTTTCTTCTAAATGGGGACAAAAAATCCCCTATGTGATGAATCTTTGGTGACATGATCTCTTTACCAAGACATTATGGGTCTAAAAGACCCATGATAAGCACACAAATGTTCACAACTCTTCCTCTCCACCCATTGGCACCCGCCATGCAGGTTCTGGGTTCACAGATAGGCAAATGAAGCCTGGAAAAAATGGCATCAGAGCATGTGGGGGAGGGGGGGGGGCATTTTCTGGGGTATGCGGACACGAACTGGCAGAAGTGCTTGGGTGTAAATTTTTTTTCTTTTACAGTTCTTTATGAAACTTTTTATTTTCCCATCACATGGGGACAAAAGTCCCCTAGGTGATGCATTTTTGGTGACAGGTTTTCTTTAATGAGACATTAGGGGTCTCACCTGCCATCAATGATTTTATTTTCCTCTATACAGTGGCACCCATCATGAAGGTGCCATTGGGATCACCAATAGCCACATGGAGCCTGGAAAAAATGGCAACGGAGCATGTGGAGGGGGTACTTTTCTGAGGCATGTGAAAGCGATCCAGTGGAAGAGCTTGGGTGTAACTTTAATTATTTATATTTTTTTTAATGAACTTTTTATACAGAAAGTCCCCTATGTCATGTATTTTTGGTGACTGGTTCTCTTTAATGACACATCAGGAGTCAAAAAGAGCCCTGATGTCTCACCTATTCTTCAATGAAAGATTGCACTCATCCATTTTTTTTCTATAACCATATTTGCCAGGAATTCAGAAGTGACGTTTTAGATGACGCTTTTGGGTTATCACCGGAAGGGGAGATCAACAAACAGACATTGCTGATCTCCCTCTCATCTACCTGGTCCCAGGGTTTCTGATGGGCATGGAGCCTGGAAACCTGTTGGAGGAGGACCTCAGATAACCAGTGGGGGACCCCAAATGAGGAGTTTCAGGGCCGCTCAGTGCCATACCATTGCACGCAGGAGGTTATTATAACATGTTTGTTATTTTAATTTAAAGAAAAACTTTACAACCGCCTTAACAGGAAAGGGAGTTAAGCAAAAAGACATTCGCTGATCTTCTTCTCATCTACACGGTGGCACCCACCATGCAGGTACTGGGTTCACTGATTCATTTTACGGAGTATCTGGATATGTTTCGGCGGAAGCACTTTTGTGTAACTAATTTCTTTACACTTCTAATAAATGTTTTCTAAACTTTTTTCCATCACATGCAGGCACAGTCTCCTATGTGATGCATTTTTAGTGACAGGTTCTCTACAATGAGACTTCAGACCCCCCCCCCAATAAAACAAATAGGGTGCAGATTGTGCTTCACTAGCTTCTTTCCCAGTCATACTGGCTAGGGAAAGAGATACCAGGACCCAGAAGTAGCACTTTACTTGTCACTTCCAGATATTTAATAGGAAAGGGAAGTTAGTAAAGCGACGTTCGCTGATCCCCCCCCCCCCTCTACCCAGTGGCACCCATCATGCCTGTCCTGATGACATCATGATGGGCAAAGGAGACTTGAAAAAATGACAAAGGCATGTGTGGGTGAAAACTGTAACACATATTTGGTGACATGTTCTCTTTAACAAGACATCACTGGTCTAAAACCCATGATAAGCAAACAAATGTTCATTGACCTTCTTCCCCTTTACCCGGTGGCACTCAACATGCAGGTTCTGGGTTAACGGATGGGCATATGGAGCCCGGGAAAAATAGCCACAGAGCATGGGGGGGGGGGGGGATTTTCTAGGGTATTCGATTTATTGAGTTTATGTTCTGCTCTTACTGTTGTATTGTTAACCATTGTTTGCTTTGCAGGAACGCCATTCAGCTGCAGCACTCATCTATTTATTCTGACAGCAACAGGGTTTGATTTCAGAATACATAAATCAGTGACTGTAGCGCTGTAGGAAGTGATTTTACCACCACAGTTAAAAAAGAGCGTATATGCCGAAGCATGGGGGCTGGGGTGGTCAGAGGGTGGATCGCCCCTATGCTTTGGCATATATTTTTTACTCTTTTTTGCACAGATTGCAATAAAAACATACAAAAAAAAAATATTGCATGTATGCCCAACAAGAACCAGCAATGTACTGCTACGTCTCTGGACTTTGAGTGGTTATACCGGGATGATGCCTACACCTGAAGGCATCATCCCGGTATAACCACTCAAAGTCCAGAGACGTAGCAGTACGTTGCTGGTTCTTGTTGGGCATACATGCAATATTTTTTTTTTTTTTTTAGTGGGTTTTTTTTCAGCTGGTGGTTGGCTTACGTGTAAAGCAATCCTAGCGTTTAATTAGCTGCTAGACTGCTTTTACAAGCAGTGGAAGGGGACATTCCTCCCCCCCCCCTCCGGCCACCTTCCACAGATTTCTTAGGCTCTCCTGTCCCACTGGGGAACCTGAGAAAGCAGCCGGTGGTTCTACCAGCTGACCATAGAGCTGATGGGAAACCGGAATGGCTCCAATCATCTCCGTGGCCTAAGAAACCAGAAGCTACAAGCATTTCATCACTTCAGTTTACCCCGATATAAACAGCACCATTTTAGAATGGAAACAGCAGACCACCGTTCTCTCTTCACAGGTAGCGATCTTGGGTGCTCGGCGGCAATTGTGGCTGCTGGCCCCGCGCCTTGGCTTCCCCGCTGGCGAGTGGACGCGGACGAGGGACACCAGGCCCTGGAAATTATGTTTTACATGTCCAGGAGATTGTCAGCGTGGGACCTCAGAAGAGGAGGTTGGGGGCCGCTCTGTAAAAAAGAGAAGGTAAGTATACCATGTTTGTTATTTTAATACAAAAAAATAAAAAAAATGCACAAATTCCATCTACCTGATGGCACCTGCCTTGCTGGTCCCAGGTTCACTGATAGGGACAAAGTTTATTGGTTCAGGATGCAGACCCCTTCGCGTTACAACTTTTTGAGAAGTCTTCCTCAGGGACAATATCGATCCTACAGACTCCTTATGGACTCGACCTGTACATATAATAAGCAGACGAGCAAATAATCCATACAATACAGGAATATAAAATAGCACATAACAATATACAAAATAGCCAACAACACAATTATATAGAACACTGAAGCAATTAGGTGCTAGACAGTCCTCCAAAGAAAATGCACTAACTATTAAAGAAAGAACGATGTACAATGCATTGGCTGTATGAAGACCCCGGGACAACCCAACTGCACGAGTCCAAACGAGGGACCACAAGGGGCAAGGCATAAAATGGATGGAGAGAATCCTAGAAAAAAAACAAATATAAAGTATAAAGCCATACAGAACAATAGTGGCCACAGAAAAGCACCTAATAGCAGGGGCAAGTATAAAGAGGATGATATATATGTATGAACTAGGCAACCTATAAATTTACCTTAAGGCGGGGCCCAGTTATGGAACAGTGTATCTACAGTCCAACCAAAAAACGTAGCCTCCAGAGTGGAGGCTTGGTAACACAAAAGATAGCTGTAACCAATTCTCCTTTCTGCAGATAAAAAAGAGAAACAATAGTCCCCAAAAAAGGGGGAAAAAAAAGGAACTATTATTATTATTAGTGATGTATTACAGTAAAATTAATTCCATTAAATAGGGGTAGCATAGCAGATAAAAAAAGGATAAGATCTATCTAAGATATCATATAATTACCTCCACACCGTCACACAGCAAGCGTACCTCCCAGCTGAAGCAAGGGAATGACCCTACCTGTCAGGTGTGGAGGTATATAGGGAAGGGGGAGGCACCCCCACAGGAAGTGCACCAATCCCCACAGTGTCTCCAATGAATGGGAAACTCCCATCCAGTTGCCTGTGATGGAGCAAAGAATTCCACCTGCCCCCCGCAGTGTTAACCCATCACATTGCGGGGCCGCCGACATAGGGCATCCATGGCAAAGAACAGAGGGACGGGCACTCGCTCCCGGAGAACAACGCAGTGGGAACGGCCGATGGTGCGGCCAATGACGCGTTCAGTGATGTCAGCCCAGAAGGGTGGAAGAGGAGCCAGGGCAGCCATGTGTGAAGAGGGCAGAGGGATGGAAAAAAACACTAGCACCGACACAGGTATCCGTTGGCCACAAAGGGGAGATCTGAAAGTAGGAAACCCCCCGAAATGACACCTCCAAGCCCCAACCCACAAGGGAAGGGGCTACAATGTCCGGGAGGAACCCGGTTGGCACCGAGCAAGCTAGACCGCCCACAAGAAGTCCTGTGGGAAGGACACATTTGCTGATCTTCTTCCCTTCTACTGGGTGGCAACCCACCATGCAGATTCTGGGTTCAATAATGGGCCCATGGAGCCCAGAAAAAATGGTTACAGAACATGTGGAGGACCAGCATTTTCTGGGGTATGCAGAAGTGATCTGGCAGGCGTACTTTTTTTACACTTTACATTTTTTTTTCTAAACATTTTTTTCTCAACTTTTTATTTCATCCCATGGGGACAAAAAGTTCCCTTTGTGATACATTTTTGATGACAGGTTCTCTTTAAGGAGACATCAGGTGTCTAAAACAGTGCTTCTCAACCTTTTTTCAGTCAATGCACACTTTAAAATTTTGCACAATCTCGAGGCATCCCATTCTAAAATGTAAAAAACTAAACTAAGCAGCAACATCTACACATATGGGCCACCCAACATTAGAGGGGATTTATTCCTCCACCTTTGCAAGCTGGTACTGGCTAGTATTCTAGTATTTATCTTCTCCCTCACTTTCTCTCCTTCTCTTTGCCAACATGACCAAAGTGCTGACAGAGAGGGGCAAACAACAAGGATGCTGTGCAGGTGCCCGATGTCCATCCTTATCATATGAGGTTGTTGTTAGGATGCCAGTGGCTGGTCCATATGGTTCTCAAAGTTATAATGCTGCACTATAAAACCTGAGGCTTTGAGTAACAAAAAAGCTGCCTTGATGGAAATTTGTAGGCATTTTCCCAAGGCACTCCTGAAGAACCTAAAAGGCACCCCAGGGTGCCATGGAACCAGATTGAAAAAGGCTGGTCTAAAAGACACATGTCCTCCAATGAAATAAGAGTGCAGATTGCATCCTATTTGTTTTTTTCTCTAGCTATATTGGCTAGGGAAAGTGACATAAGGACCTGAAAGTGACATTTTACATGCCCTTTCTGGGTCATTACCAGGAAGGGAAGATCGGCAAATGGATGTTCACTGATCTCCCTCCTATCTACCCATTGGCACCCACCATGCTGGTCTCAGGTTTTTCGATGGTCGTGGAGTCTAGAAATCCGGTGGATGAGGAGCCAAGATTTCTGGCGTGGGACCCCAGAAGAGAAGATTTAAGGACAATCTATGCAATACCATTGCAAAGAGAAGTTAAGTATAACATACATGTGTCAAACACAAGGCCTGTGGGCCAAATCCAGCCCACCAGGCCAAAATATGTGGCCCTCTCACTTCTCTTGCAGCTATGACACTTCCCTTGTCCTGGCCCGCATCTCCTCTGCCAGATCCTGTGCTTCTCTGTGCAGCTGTGGACAGGCTTGTCTCTGCCCCCACATGTCAGCAGCTTAGAGGAGGAAAGAGTCTTCCTACAGATCCTGCACCTCTCTGTGCAGCCACTGCACCCTATAGCCTCCCCTGGTCTCAGCATTTAGCAGACTTCAGCAGCTGATTGCCCTTCTCTGTTCCTTCTCCAGACCCTGCACTTTCTGATTCCCAGCTCTGACCCAGCTTCTTCTTGGCAGCAGCACATGGTAAGGGGGGTGCAATGTGATGTAAGGGAGGGTGGGGGACGCTTGTCTTATGATGGGAGGATGAGCAGACTCCTAACATCTGATGTAAAAGTGTGGCGGGGGGGGGTGAGGTGCCCTGGATATCTAGTCTTACAGATACAACCGGCCCTTTCACTGTAATTCTGATACAACCCTGGTATAACATCTTTAGTATTTTAAGAAAAAGAAAAAAAAAAACCCTTGCAGGTTCTTGGTTTAATGATGGGCGCACAGAGCCCGGAAAAAATGGAAAAGGAGCATCTGAGGGGGACCAGCATTTTCCGGGGTATGTGGAAGTGAAGTGATGGAAGTGCTTGGGTATAACTTACACTTTTTTACATTTTCTTCTAAATGTGGACAAAAAATCCCCTGTGATGAATCTTTGGTGAAATGTTCTCTTTACCAAGACATTACGGGTCTATATAAGCACACAAGTGTTCACAACTCTTCCTCTCCACCCAATGGCACCCGCCATGCAGGTTCTGGGTTCACAGATAGGCAAATGGAGCCTGGAAAAAATGGCATCAGAGCATGTGGGGGAGGGGGGGGCATTTTCTGGGGTATGCAGACACGAACTGGCAGAAGTGCTTGGGTGTAAAGTTTTTTTCTTTTACAGTTCTTAATTAAACTTTTTATTTTTCCATCACTTGGGGACAAAAGTCCCCTATGTGATGCATTTTTGGTGACAGGTTCACTTTAATGAGACATTAGGGGTCTCACCTGCCATCAATGATTTTATTTTCCTCTACCCAGTGGCACCCATCATGCAGGTTCTGGGATCACCAATAGGCACATGGAGCCCAGAAAAAATGGCAACGGAGCATGTGGAGGGAGGGGACTTTTCTGAGGCATGTGAAAGCGATCCGGTGGAAGAGCTTGGGTGTAACTTTAATTTCTTACATTTTTTTTTATTTAACTTTTTATACAAAAAGTACCCTATGTCATGTATTTTTGGTGACAGGGTTCTCTTTAATGACACATCAGGAGTCAAAAAGAGCCCTGATGTCTCACCTATTCTTCAATGAAAGATTGCACTCAGAACTCAGAAGTGACATTTTAGATGTCACTTTTGGGTTATTACCGGAAGGGGAGATCAACAAACAGACATTGCTGATCTCCCTCTCATCTACCTGGTCCCAGGGTTTCTGATGGGCATGGAAACCTGGTGGAGGAGGACCCCAGATAACCAGTGGGGGACCCCAAATGAGGAGGTTCAAGGCCGCTCAGTGCCTTACCATTGCATGCAGGAGGTTAGTATAACATGTTTGTTATTTTAATTTAAAAAAAATAAATACTTTACAACCGACTTAACAGGAAAGGGAGATAAGCAAATAGACATTCGCTGATCTTCTTCTCATCTACATGGTGGCATCAACCATGCAGGTACTGGGTTCACTGATAAGCACTTGAAGCCTGAAAAAATAGAAACAGTGCCTGTGAAGGGGGCACCGGCTTTTTATGGAGTATCTGGATATGATTCGGCGGAAGTACTTGGGTGTAACTAATTTTTTTACACTTTTAAAAAATGTTTTCTAAACTTTTTTCCATCACATGCAGGCAAAGTCTCCTATGTGATGCATTTTTGGTGACAGGTTCTCTATAATGAGACTTCAGGGGTCTAAAAGACACCTAATGTCTTACCTGTCCCCACCCTCCCCCAATAAAACAAATAGGGTGCAGACTGTGCTTCACTAGCTTCTTTCCCTGTCATACTGGCTAGGCAAAGAGATACCAGGACTCAGAAGTAGCGCTTTACTTGTTACTTCCAGATATTTAATAGGAAAGGGAAATTAGTAAAGCGAAGTTCGCCGATTCCCCCCTCCCTCCTCTACCCAGTGGCACCCAACATGCCTGTCCTGGGTTTAATGATGGACAATGGAGACTTGAAAAAATGACAAAGCCATGTGTGGGGGAAAACGCCAGGTACCGGGGTATGTGGAGGTGACGCGACTGAAGCGCTTGGGTTTAACTTTAATTGTTTACACCTACATTTTTTTTTTTCCTAAACTTTTTCTTTTTCCATCATATGGGGACAGAAAGTCCCCTATGCAATACATATTTGGTGACATGTTCTCTTTAACAAGACATCATGGGTCCAAAAGACCCATGATAAGCAAACAAATGTTCATTGACCTTCTTCCCCTTTACCTGGTGGCACCCACCATGCAGGTTCTGGGTTCACGGATGGGCATATGGAGCCAGGGGAAAAAAAAAAGCGACAGAGCATGTGGGAGGGGGGGGGGGGGATTTTCTAGGGTATTCGATTTATTGAGTTTATGTTCTGCTCTTACTGTTGTTGCTGTGTTGTATTGTTGACCATTGTTTGCTTTGCAGGAATGCCATTCAGCTGCAGCACTGATCTGTTTATTCTGACAGCAACAGGGTTTGATTTCAGGATGCCTAAATCAGTGACTGTAGCGATGCAGGAGGTGATTTCACCACCGCAGTTAAAAAAGAGCGTATATTCCGAAGCATGGGGGCTGGGGTGGTCAGAGGGCGGATCGCCCCATATGCTTTGGCATATATTTTTTACTCTTTTTTTGAACCGATTGCAATAAAAAACAAACAAAAAAAACAAAACATTGCATGTATGCTGAACAAGAACCAGCAACGTACTGCTATGGACTTTGAATGGTTATACCAGGATGATGCATGCAGGTGTAGGCATCATCTTGGTGGGTTTTTTTCAGCTGGTGGTTGGCTTTCGTGTAAAACCAACACTAGCGTTTAATTAGCCGCTAGACTGCTTTTACAAGCAGTGGGAGGGGACGTTCCTCCCCCCCTCGGGCCACATTCCACAGTTCTCTCTGGCTCTCCTGTCCCACCGGGGAACCCGAGAAAGCAGCCGGTGGTTCTACCAGCTGACCATAGAGCTGATGGGAAATCGGAATGGCTCCAATCATCTCTGTGGCCTAAGGCTGGCCATACACTATACAATTTTCTTATTCAATTTCCTTTAGATTTACCTTAAACTATGTAGTGCAAGGGCCTGCCTGACTGCATACAAATTGAAAGTGTTTAGGTTTGACCCTATATTACATGGTTTTGGTAAATCTAAAGGAAAGTTGAACAAGAAAATTGTATAGTGTATGGCCAGCCTAAGAAACTGGAAGCTACAAGTATTTTATCACTTCAGTTTAGTTTGTGAAAGCATGTTATCACACCGATCTTGGTGTGGTCAGATGCTTTAAGGGCAGAGGAGAGGTCTAGAGTCTAATAGATCCCAAATTTTTCAAAAAAGGTGTACTTGTCACTATCTAAAAAAAGAAAGGTACAGTGTAAAAATAATAAATACATTTAAAAAACAAAGGGGAACGCAAGCATCGATCTCATGTCGTATGCAAACAGCAATTGCACCATACATGCAAGGTATCACTGTAATCGTCAGATAGAGGGCAGTAATTCTAGCACTAGACCACCTCTGTCAATCTGAAGTGGTAACCTGTAAACCTTTAAAAAATGTACATAGTTTGTTGCCGCTGCATGGGCATGCCCAATTTTAAAGCATGTCGTGGTTGGTATCTACAGTATCTCACAAAATTGAGTACACCCCTTTACATTTTTGTAAAACTTTTATTATATCTTTTCATGTGGCAACACTAAAGAAATTAAACTTTGCTACAATATAAAGTAGTGAGTGTACAGCTTGTATAACAGTGTAAATGTCCTGTCCCCTCAAAATAACTCAACACACAGCCATTAATGTCTAAACCGCAGGGAACAAAAGTGAGTACACCCCTAAGTGAAAATGTCCAAACTGGGCCCAAAGTGTCAATATTTTGTGTGGCCACGATTATTTTCCAGCACTGCCTTAACCCTCTTGGGCATGGAGTTCACCAGAGCTTCACAGGTGGCCATTGGAGCCTTTTCCACTCTTCCATTAAGACATCACTGAGCCGGTGGATGTTGGACACATTGCGCTCCTCCACCTTCTGTTTGAGGATGTTCCACAAATGCTCAATAGGGTTTAGGTCTGGAGACATGCAGGGCCAGTCCATCACCTTTACCCTCAACTTCTTTAGCAAGGCAGTTGTGGTCTTGGAGGTGTGCTTGGGTTCGTGATCATGTTGGAATACTGCCCTGCTGCCCAGTCTTCAAAGGGAGGGGACCATGAGGATGTGGAAACCTTACAATAAGACCTAAACAAAATAATAGGGTGGGCATCTACATGGCAAAATTACATTTTACTGCATTTAAAAAAAACTAAACAGTAAAGTTAGCCCATTTTTTCTGTATATTATGAAAGATGATGTCACGCCGAGTAAGATACCCAACATGTTACGGTTTAAAATTGCGCACACCCGCAGAATGGCGACAAACTTCGGTCAATAAAAATCTCCATAGGCGACGCTTTAAAAAATTTTAACGGTTACCAGTTTAGAGTTAGAGTGTAGCTTTTTTTTTATTGCTCTCACTCTCGCGATCGCGGTGATACCTCACGTGTGGTTTTATTTCATTTGCAGCGCGACTTCCATATACTTTTTCTTTTGTGCGCGAGCTTACGGGGACGGGGCAGCTAAAACATTTTTTTTTCCTATTTATTTTATTTTTTTTTTTAATTTTAGCACAGGTTTTAAAAAAAAATAAAAAATCTGATCACTTTTATTGCTGTCACAAGCAATGTAAACATCCCTTGTGACAGCAATAGGCAGTGACAGGTAGGGATGCACCGAAATTTCGGCCACCGAAATTATCGGCCGAAAATGAGCCTCTCTCATTTCGGCCGATAATGGGTTAACAGTGCCGAAAATAAAAATGGCCGCCGTGGGGAAGGAGGAGGGCGCAGCGCAGCGCAGGGCAGGTTTCAAAAGTCCCGCCTCTGGCCGGCCGTCCGCCTCTTAATAATGTCCCTACTACTCTGTGCATTATGAATGGACATACTAGGCGGGGGGCGGGGCGAGCGGCCGCTATAGAGAGAACTATTGTGATCCTTCACTGTCAGCTCCTCACGTCTATGTATGAATGAGAACTGAACTGAGCTGACACCGGGCGGGGGGGCGGGCGGAGCGGCCGCTATTAGCTGTGACTATGTGAGAGTTTCACTTCCCTGACAGGCACGTATCTCCGCTGACAAGGAAGAGAAGCTCTCACATAGTCACAGCTAATAGCGGCCGCTCCGCCCGCCCCCCCGCCCGGTGTCAGCTCAGTTCAGTTCTCATTCATACATAGACGTGAGGAGCTGACAGTGAAGGATCACAATAGTTCTCTCTATAGCGGCCGCTCGCCCCGCCCCCCGCCTAGTATGTCCATTCATAATGCACAGAGTAGTAGGGACATCATTGAGAGGCGGTGCCGCCGGCCAGAGGCGGGACTTTTGAATGCAGGAGAGGACACCCGAGGAGGAGGACGCTGAGGCAGTGGGGGAGGGGGGAGGGGAGCTGAGGCAGCTTACCAATGCTATTAGTATTATGAGGCATGAGGGGTTAATGTATTGTCACTGCTGGTCACTCATCTATTAGTGACTGACCAGTGGCAGTTAATTAACCCCTTTTGTGCTGCATTAGTGCAACCAGTGTCAGTGTTAATTACCACTGGTTGCACTAATGCAGCACAAAGGGGTTAATTACCTGCCACTGGTCAGTCACTAATAGATGAGTGACCAGCAGTGACAATACATTAACCCCTCATGCCTCATAATACAAATACCATTGGTAATTAAATTAACCTCTTGCCAACCCATCACAGTACATATACTGTGACAGGGTGGCAGCAACAGGTGTAGGTGTACGTCGCTGCCTGTTTTTGGTTTATGTCCCTGTTCTATCCATTTCAAATTTTTTTTGGGGAAAAAGTCATTTTCGGTTTCGGTTTCGGTTTTCGGCCAAGGGCATCCTGCATTTTCGGTTTCGGTTTCGGCCCAAAATTTTCATTTCGGTGCATCCCTAGTGACAGGTACTCTTTATGGAGGGATCGGGGTCTAAAAGACCCTAGACCCCTCCACTGCACTTCCATGTATTCAAAACGCAGAAAACTGCATTTTTGAATACATTCACTTTTTAAATCTGGCGCCTTTAGCAGCCGAGTAACCCAGAGGTGACGTCATGGACGCCGCCTCCGGGTTACGTCATCGGAGACCTGATCTAAGCCACATCCGGCTTTGATCGGGTCTCCCGGTGGGGTAACGATTGAGCGGCTCCTGAGTCGTTACTGTTGTTACTGCTGGAAAGCCGACCGCTGGCTCTAAAAAACGGTACCGGGTTGATGCCTCTAGCTAGAGGCATCACCCTGGTACAACCACTTAAACTCAACCGATGTAGGTCTACGTGGCTGGTCGTTACGTGTTTACACTGCGTGAAGGGTTGTATACCGTCAGAGAGGTAAGGATGTGGAATTCTCTTCCAAGCAGTGGTATTAGCGAGGAGCATCGATAGTTTCAAAAACTAACAAATGGGCACCTTAACGACCACAACATACAGGGGTATACAATGTACTTTTGACATAAAGACTTATACACACACACACACACTCATGAAAGTTCTTGGTTCACTGATGGGCACACAGAGCCCGGGAAAAAATGGAGAAGGAGCATCTGAGGGGGACCAGCATTTTCCGGGGTATGTGGAAGTGATGTGATGGAAGCGCTTGGGTATAACTTACACTTTTTTACATTTTCTTCTAAATGGGGACAAAAAATCCCCTATGTGATGAATCTTTGGTGACATGTTCTCTTTACCAAGACATTATGGGTCTAAAAGACCCATGATAAGCACACAAATGTTCACAACTCTTCCTGTCCACTCAATGGCACCCACCATGCAGGTTCTGGGTTCACAGATTTTCTTGGGTATGCGGACACGAACTGGCAGAAGTGCTTGGGTGTAAAGTTTTTTCTTTTACAGTTCTTTATTAAACTTTTTATTTTTCTATCACATGGGGACAAAAGTCCCCTATGTGATGCATTTTGGTGACAGGTTCTATTTAATGAGACATTAGGGGTCTCACTTGCCATCAATGATTTTTTTTTCCTCTACCCAGTGGCACCCATCATGCAGGTTATGGGATCACTAATAGGCACATGGAGCCCAGAAAAATGGCAACGGAGCATGTGGGGGGGAAGGAGGGGGGACTTTTCTGATGCATGTGAAAGCGATCCGGTGGAAGAGCTTGGGTGTAACTTTAATTTTTTACATTTTTTTTAATGAGCTTTTTATACAAAAAGTATCCTATGTCATGTATTTTGGGGACTGGTTCTCTTTAATTACACAGCAGGAGTCAAAAAGAGCCCTGATGTCTCACCTATTCTTCAATGGAATATTGCACTCATCCATTTTTTTTTCTATAACCATATTTGCGATGAAAAGTGACACCAGGACTCAGAAGTGACGTTTTAGATGTCGCTTTTGGGTTATTACCGGAAAGGGGAGATCAACAGACATTGCTGATCTCCCTCTCATCTACCTGGTCCCAGGGTTTCTGATGGGCATGGAGCCTGGAAACCTGTTGGAAGAGGACCCCAGATAACCAATGGGGGACCCCAAATGAGGAGTTTCAGGGCCACTCAGTGCCATACCATTGCACGCAGGAGGTTAGTATAACATGTTTGTTATTTTAATTTAAAGAAAAACTTTACAACCGCCTTAACAGGAAAGGGAGATAAGCAAATAGACATTCGCTGATCTTCTTCTCATCTACATGCTGGCACCCACCATGCAGGTACTGGGCTCACTGATAAGCACTTGAAGCCTGGAAAAATGGAGACATTTTACGGAGTATCTGGATATGATTCGGCGGAAGCACTTGGGTGTAACTAATTTTTTTACAATTATAAAAAAAGTTTTCTAAACGTTTTTTTCCATCACATGCAGGCAACGTTTCCTATGTGATGCATTTTTGGTGACAGGTTCTCTACAATGAGACTTCAGGGGTCTAAAAGACCCCTAATGTCTTAACTCCCCCCCCCCCCCACCTATAAAACAAATAGGGTGCAGATTGTGCTTCACTAGCTTCTTTCCCAGTCATACTGGCTAGGGAAAGAGATACCAGGACCAAGAAGTAGCGCTTTACTTGTCACTACCCAGTGGCACCCATCATGCCTGTCCTGATGACATCATGATGGGCAGTGGAGACTTGAAAAAATGACAAAGGCATGTGTGAATGAAGCATCTGCAGAATGAAGTAAACATTTGGGTGTTAACCAGCTTAGGCCTGGTTAACACCCAAATGTTTACTTCATTCTGCAGAAACGCACTACAGTCCATTTTACCACTTCTGGACCGGAAGATTTTACCCCTTAATGACCAGGCCATTTTTTGCGATTGGCACTGCGTTACTTTAACGGACAATTGCCCGGTCGTGCGATGCTATATCCAAATAAAATTGATGTCCTTTTTTCTTCACAAATAGAGCTTTCTTTTGGTGGTCTTTGATCAACTGTGCAATTTTTATTATTTGCGCTATAAACAAAAAAAGCGGGACAATTCTGAAAAAAAAAAAAATATATATATATTTTTAACTTTCTGCTATATAACATTCCCCCCCCCCCCCCCAAAAAAAATAAATGTAAAAAATCAAATTTTTCATCCTCTTAGGCCAATTTGTATTCTGCTACATATTTCTAGTGAAAAAAACAAAATCCCAATAAGCGTATTTTGATTGGTTTGCGCAAACGTTATTGCGTCTACAAACTAGAGGAAAGATTTATGTCATTTTTATCTATTTATTTTTTAACAGTAATGGCGGCGATCTGCAATTTTTAGCGGGACTGCGACATTGCAGCAGACAGATCGGACCCCTAGCTGACATTTTTGACACTTTTGGCGGGACCAGTGATATTACTACAGTAATCAGTGCTAAAAATATGCACTGTTACTGTAATAATGACACTGGCAGGGAAGGGGTTAACATTAGGGGCAATCAAAGGGTTACATGTGTCCCTAGGGGGTGTTTTCTAACTGTGAGGGGATGGACTTTCGGAATCAACACAGAGACCCGTGTTCCTAAATAGGAGGAACACAGGAGATCTATATTGATTCCTGAGAGAACAATGGTCTGCTGTGTTTATAACAACAGACTGCCGTTCTCTCTTCACAGGGAACAATCGCGGGTGCCCAGCGACAAGCACGGCCGCATGAATGAGCAGCCCACAACTTTCTAGTATTTGTATAGAGAAGAGAAGGATTGGAACCTCGGTCCTCTTAAGGCCCCTTTCACACAGGCGGACCATTCAGATGTCTGTTTTTCAGGCGGATCTGAACGGTCACCCCATGCATCTCTATGGGGCATCGGAGACATGTCCGCTGACATCCGATTCGATCCGTCAAATCTGGATGGATGGAAACCCTATTTTCCATCCGTCCAGCGGACTGGATCGGATGGGTTTGGATGAGAACGGACAGACGGTCCGTTCCCATTTGATTCCCCCATAGAGAACAGCGGGGACCTGACAGCTCTGTCTCTGCACACAGAGTGGAGACAGAGCTGCCATCCGCCTGCTCAGCGGGGATTGGCGGTTCGATCCCCCGATGAGAAAAACAGAGTCCGCCGACGGACTCCTCTGTGTGAAAGGGGCCTTATACTTCTATCCAGGAGTCTGGACTCCCCCTCCTGTAGGACACATTCACACTGCTGGCTGGGTAAATGCATGTACAATATTCTGTACATTACAATAAGCCAACCCTTTCTTTTCAATGGGCTGCCTAACCCACCAATAAAAGGTACAGGAAATATTTCTGTAACAGCACACTACAATGTAATGTAGAACATCATTGTATGTTGTGATGCCTCTAATCGCCCTCATGGGCATGGACACATAGGATAGCATTGAGCTGCTTCCACAGGCACTGCCATGTTGCAGATTTTCCTGAGGCTGCCGGTGTACTGCCGATTTTTTCAACTTGCCGAATAATTCAACCGTTGACGTCACTTCCGCCGCGAGTACGAGCGGCTAGGAGACTTCCAATAGAACTTGCAATGCAATGCCTGGCCGCGAGAGTCGATTCCCATGCACAGCAGCGAAAACTGTGCACGAGAGTTGGATTTCTCGGCAAGAAGTTCCAACTCTACTGCGCATGCGCCCGTCCGCTGTACATAGTTGGAGTTTTCGGCAACCTGTTTTCCAAGACTTTTAAGCTGTTTTCCCAGACTTTTGTAGCTTATATATATATTTATATGTATATAAAGAGTTTTCGGCAAGCTGTTTTCCCAGACTTTTGGAGCCTATATAAATATATAAAGGATTTACAAAAAAAAAAAAAAATGCAGCATGGTTAACACTATATATATATATATATATATATATATATATATATATATATATATATATATATATATGTGTGTGTGTGTGTGTATGTATATATATATTATATATATATATATATATATATATATATATATGCGCGCAACATTTGGAGCCACTATACATAGTTGGAGTTTTCGGCAAGATGTTGCGTCCGACATTTTGAGCTTATATATATATATATATATATATATATAAAGGATTTAAAAAAAATCTGCAGCATGGTTAACACTACAATCTATATATATATATATATATATATATGTATACATATGTGTAGATATATACAGTATATATATATATATATATAAATATATATATATGTGTGTATGTGTATATATATATATATATATATATATATATATATATATATATATATATATATATATATAGCTTTTTTTTCTGATCCTCCCGTTTATTTATTTTTATATCTATCTATAAAAATGGACGGATAAAAGAAAAAAACAAAATAAATAAATACCAGTGCCTGACACTTTGATAATATATATATATATATATATATATATATATATATATATATATATATTAATCCTCACATTTACATATTTTATATATATATATATATATATATATATATATAGATTTGATCAGAAGAACAGCCCTCTTTTGATATAGCTGGCTGAGAGGAGTGACAGCCCTTTCATGATGTGACGGCATGATGGGGGACACAGGTGGCAGAACAACGGGGGACAAAGGCTACGAGATGGGGACACAGTCTGCATGGTGGTGGGGGACACAGGCTGCAGGACGACAGGGGACACAGGCTGCAGGATGACGGGGGACACAGTCTACGAGACGGGGACACAGTCTGCATGATGGTGGGGGACACAGGCGGAGTCAGGGGTGTACCAATGGAGGGGTGGGGCACAGTGGCGGCTGGTGCTCAAAATTTTTGGGGGGGCGCAAACAGAAAAATGTAATAGGCATTGCTTTGCGGCAAAAAACGCTGTAAAAAATTGCGCGACTTTGAGGTCGCAAAAGTGTCAAAGGGGCCTTCAGTAATTAAAGTATAGTGTGCCCCCTTTCAATGCAGAGAGACCAGCGTGCCCCCTTTCAATGCAGAGAGACCAGTGTGCCCCCTTTCAATGCAGAGTGACCAGCGTGCCCCCTTTCAATGCAGAGTGACCAGCGTGCCCCCTTTCAATGCACAGTGAGCAGCGTGCCCCCTTTCAATGCAATGACCAGTGTACTTGCCCCCTTCAATGCAGAGATCAGCGTACATGCCCCCAATGGAGAGACCAGCATACATGCCCCCTTCAATGCAGTGACCAGCATACCATTCCCCCAATGCAGAGATCAGCGTACATGCCCCCAATGCAGTGACCAGCATACATGCCCCCAATGCAGATATCAGCGTGCGTGCCCACTTCAATGCAATGAACATTGTGCCATGCCCCCATCAATGCAGAGTTCAGCGTGCGTGCCCCCCCCCCCCCCCCTGGAGCAGTGCACTTACCTGGAGTACGGCGGCGACGGCTTCTTTTGTCTTCAGTCCCGGACTCCCGGCGGGCGGCTTCTTCTCACTCCGGCTGCATGTCTTCTCTGGTCCTCCCGCTCCCGCCTCCTCCTCGGCCAATGGTATGGGGTTTGCCGTGCGGCCAATCAGGAAGCCGGTATTAGACCGGCTTCCTGATCGGCCAGGAGGAGGATCGGTGTGACAATAGCGAATTTTCATTCGCTATTGTCACACAATGGGCGGGCTCTGGGCGCACTGCTCTGTGCCCCGGGACCACCCTTTGCATCACCCTATTAGAGCCTCTGGCTCTAATCAGGTGATTTAAAAAAAAAAACCCATTAAGCTCCATGCGTCTGGCGCCCTGCATGCAGATTAGGGGGCCGGACGCATGGATGGGGGGGCGGCGCCCCTGCGCCCTGTATACACCAGCCGCCACTGGTGGGGCAGGGTGGGTGCTTGCCGAGATCTCCAACCCACGTCACCTCTGGTCGGAGATCTCGGCAAGTTGCCTGTACTGTGCATGTGCACCAACAAATGCCGTGCACAGAGAAGTCCTATGCAGTGCACAGAAGAGTTGGAGTTCTCGGCAGGACAATGT
This sequence comes from Pelophylax lessonae, assembly GCF_965119305.1. NCBI lineage: Eukaryota > Metazoa > Chordata > Amphibia > Anura > Ranidae > Pelophylax > Pelophylax lessonae. The sequence continues at coordinate 53,405,717 of NC_138777.1, read as the reverse complement.
ATGCTACTGTGCAGGCGCGCGCAGACTTTTCAGCAGGACAATCTATGCTACTGTGCAGGCGCCCGCGGCTCCTGAAGCATTGTCTAATAAAAACCCGTGCACAGTACTATCCCCCAGAGTACTATTACAAATGTGAGCATCCACAGTCCACATTTTATTTTATTGGCAAATAAAAACCTGTACACAGTGCTATCCCCCACATTAATTCTACAAATGTGAGCGTACCTATGTGCTGTTTGAATGGGCAGAGTCGCAGGCAGGAGTTAGCTGAGCTAAGCCTGAAAGGGAATGCTGGGATTTATAGTTCCTCTCCATACAAAAAATGCCACAGGACTTAGCATAGCTGAGCTTGAAAGTACGTGCTGGGATTTATAGTTCCTCTCCATACAAGAAATACAAAGCTGGTTCCAGATGCAGTGTGACCTCTCAGAGATATGCAGCATTGAGTGCTTTGGATCTGTAATAATATAAGCTCACACTGATGCCATTTTTATGTTTGAACTCTTTATTGGGTCTTTGTGCAAAAACAAAAGCAATGCGTGTAAATGTAAAGTAAAGCACAACAATAAATAGCAAAAAAAGCTTTATTTTCTAGGGGCCCAATCACACCTGTGCGATTTCAACCCTTTCGCAGCTTATATATGTAGCACTCTACAGGTAGATGCTAGGTAAATGTATAGTAGGCCTTGTCTGCCTAACAGCAGGGCCATGATTTCTTTTAGTCAGGGTGTCATGGTTTCCAGATGTGCCTGCTGTAGGGGGAGTCTCCCCACTGGCTCCTATGAGAGGCTTCTCATAGGGCTGTGGAGGAAGACAAATTAGGGGACACATCCCAGCTTGTAACTACCCCAGAAGGCAGATTGTGCCGGAAAGGATACTGGGAGTGGGTATAAGGTTGGGGGAAGTGCGTGACCCAGTGTCTTTGGCGGGAGCAGAGTCCCAGGAAGGAGAGTGCGGCTGTCTTTCCTCCTGTCAGAGGAAGAGGATGTCACTGGGTGTCGCCTGAGAATCCAGAGATTGCTGAATTGAGCTGAGGGGGATCCGGTGTGCCGAGAACCAGTGGAGAGAGAGAGGGGTCCAGTCCCAGGAAAGCCTACACAGGTCCTGAGTACTGAGGATTGCCCCTGGGGTCTGCCTAAAGTCAGAGGGGACCACTCCGGAAGAGGTTCTGGGATCCAGTGCCAGCTAGCTATAAAGGGGGTACCTAGGTTGAGGAGCCTGAAGCAGGGCCGGACTGGCCTATCGGGATAACGGGAGATTTCCCGATGGGCCGCAGGCCCTGGGGCCGCTTTAAGACCAGGCCGCCCGCAGCGCC
>NC_138777.1:53356902-53399402 GCF_965119305.1 Pelophylax lessonae | reverse complement strand
AAGGAACTGCACTGGATCTCAGGAAAATGCATCGAAAACACCCAGAATGCTTTACAGTAGAAAAACCCCCAGGTAAGTTTGAAAAAAAAAAAAACAAGAGAGGGGGAAAACCACAATGGAATGCACTGAAAACGCATTTAGAAGGCACATGCAGAAACGCACCCAGAAAGCATCCGGGCCGCGTTCCTGTGGTGTGAACCGGCCCTTAGGGGACCTAATTAGTGGCTCCAGTGCATTTTTTATGTGTATTGCCGCATTCCACCCAGAAAACAAAATGTAGCATGTTGTACTTTTGTTCCCTGCACTGGAATGTACTGCACTGGTGAGAAATATGCATTGGAATCCATGTAACCTACTGTCTATGTGTTTTTGATGCAGAAAAACCAGGCACTGGACTGCATGTGGTGTGAACCGGCCTTAATAGCATTTTACAGATGGCCTCCTCCTTGTATATGTAGTGCGGTATAGAAGTGTGATACTGCAGGAATTTATTACATTTGGGATTAGCTATAATCAAACAGTGGTAATCAATGCAAAAATAAGGTAAGAAGGCCTGAAGTGTGGCCGGACGCTTCCAGGGGAACGCACAATAGCAGAAAATATTCTCAACTCACTGCCCAAAAACTTTGGTCCAACTGTATTTGCTGCAGTGTATTACAATGCACACTAGAAGAAGTTGGAGTAAAACGACCAACAGCATTGGTGTCAATGGACACAATAATCCCTCCACATTAGTCCCAGCACTGGTCTCAGCGGATGCAATAAAACCTGCACAGCATTGGTCTCAGCAGACGCAATAAAACCTGCGCAGCATTGGTCTCAACAGACACAATAAAACCTGCACAGCATTGGTCTCCGCAGACGCAATAAAACCTGCGTAGCACTGGTCTCAGCAGACGCAATCAAACCTGAGCAGCATTGGTCTCCGCAGACGCAATAAAACCTGCGCAGCACTGGTCTCAGCAGACGCAATAAAACCTGCGCAGCATTGGTCTCCGGAGACGCAATAAAACCTGCGTAGCACTGGTCTCAGCAGACGCAATAAAACCTGTGCAGCATTGGTCTCCGCAGACGCAATAAAACCTGCGCAGCACTGGTCACCGCAGACGCAATAAAACCTGCGCAGCATTGGTCTCAGCAGACACAATAAAACCTGCGCAGCATTGGTCTCAGCAGACGCAATAAAACCTGCGCAGCACTGGTCTCCGCAGACGCAATAAAACCTGCGCAGCATTGGTCTCAGCAGACACAATAAAACCTGCGCAGCATTGGTCTCAGCAGATGCAATAAAACCTGCGCAGTACTGGTCTTGGCAGACGCAATAAAACCTGTGCAGCACTGGTCTCGGCAGACGCAATAAACCTGCGCAACACTGGTCTCAGCAGATGCAATAAAACCTGCGCAACACTGGTCTCAGCAGATGCAATAAAACCTGCGCAGCACTGGTCTTGGCAAACGCAATAAAACCTGAGCAGCACTGGTCTCGGCAGACGCAATAAAACATGCGCAGCATTGGTCTCAGCAGATGCAATAAAACCTGCGCAGCATTGGTCTCCGCAGACGCACTAAAACCTGCGCAGCACTGGTCTCAGCAGACGCAATAAAACCTGCGCAGCATTATTCTCCGCAGATGCAATAAAACCTGCACAGCACTGGTCTTGGCAGACGCAATAAAACCTGCGCAGCACTGGTCTCGGCAGACGCAATAAAACCTGCGCAGCATTGGTCTCAGCAGAAGCAATAAAACTTGTGCAGCAATGGTCTCAGCAGACGCAATAAAACCTGAGCAGCATTGGTTTCCGTAGACGCAATAAAACCTGCGCAGCATTGGTCTCCGCAGACCAAATAAAACCTGGGCAGCATTGGTTTCCGTAGACGCAATAAAACCTGCGCAGCATTGGTTTCCGTAGACGCAATAAAACCTGCGCAGCATTGGTTTCCGTAGACGCAATAAAACCTGCGCAGCATTTGTCTCCGCAGACGCAATAAAACTTGCGCAGCATTGGTCTCAGCAGACGCAATAAAACCTGCGCAGCATTATTCTCCACAGATGCAATAAAACCTGCGCAGTACTGGTCTTGGAAGACGCATTAAAACCTGCACAGCACTGGTTTCTGCAGACGCAATAAAACCTGCGCAACACTGGTCTCAGCAGATGCAATAAAATCTGCACAACACTGGTCTCAGCAGATGCAATAAAACCTGCGCAGCACTGGTCTTGGCAAACGCAATAAAACCTGTGCAGCACTGGTCTCAGCAGACGCAATAAAACTTGCGCAGCATTGGTCTCAGCAGACGCAATAAAACCTGCGCAGCATTATTCTCCACAGATGCAATAAAACCTGCGCAGTACTGGTCTTGGAAGACGCATTAAAACCTGCACAGCACTGGTTTCTGCAGACGCAATAAAACCTGCGCAACACTGGTCTCAGCAGATGCAATAAAATCTGCACAACACTGGTCTCAGCAGATGCAATAAAACCTGCGCAGCACTGGTCTTGGCAAACGCAATAAAACCTGTGCAGCACTGGTCTCAGCAGACGCAATAAAACCTGCGCAGCATTGGTCTCAGCAGATGCAATAAAACCTGCGCAGCATTGGTCTCCGCAGACGCAATAAAACCTGCGCAGCATTGGTCTCGGCAGACGCAGTAAAACCTGCGCAACACTGGTCTCAGCGGACGCAATAAAAACTGCGCAGCATTGGTCTCAGCGGACACAATAAAAACTGTGCAGCAGTGGTCTCAGCGGACGCAATAAAAACTGCGCAGCATTGGTCTCAGCGGACGCAATAAAAACTGCGCAGCATTGGTCTCAGCGGATGCAATGACTTCGCAGCATTGGTCTCAGTATTAGTAAACCCCTCTCCCCACAATGGCAGTCAAATATAACCCCCCACCACGTTAGTACTCAGTGGCATTAAAAGTTACCCCCATTGGTCATACAAGTGTGATGTAACCCCTCCCCCCCTGTATTAATGATCTGTGGCAGTGAAAAGACTTTAACCACTTCAGGTCCGGAAGGTTTACCCCCCTTCATGGCCAGTGATACGGCACTGTGTTACATTGTGGCGGCCAAATCGGACACTTTTTTGGGAACCAGTGACACTAAAACAATGATCAGTGCTAAAAAAAGATGCAATTACACTGGCAGGGAAGGGGTTAACATCAGGGGCGATCAAAGGGTTAAATGTGTTCCCTGGGAGTGCTTGCTAACTGTGTGGGGGAGGAGCTTTGACTGGAGAAGACAGATCTGCTTAGTAGAAACACAGATCTCCACCTTCCCCTCTCACAGAGCGGTGATCTGCCTTGTTTACATTTGCAGATTGCCGTTCTGCCCCTGGAGAACGATCGCCGGGTGCCGCCAGACCCGCTGATTGGCTCAGTGAGAGGGGGTTGCCGGCGGGCAAGACCCGGGCATAGAGATGAAATACAGGTACGTGATTTGGCCCTGCCGCAGTATATGTACGTGGGGCGGTCTGGAAGCGGTTAAAGCTTGCCATTCACTGATTGGTCCGCTGACATCTGGCTATTTGGGGTCGCGGGTGGAATCATCGCAATTCTAAATCGCACTGCAATCCTGGGAAAAGGAAAAAGGAGCCGATTGGCTGCGATTGTCACTCGGCAAACCGCATTGTGCGCAGCTTGTCACCCACGAGAAGCCATTGTTCCTTTTTTAGTGACAAGCAGATTGACGTGCGTTTCTTTTGCGCGGCAAAACTGCACGGCGTTTGAGGTGACATTAGAAATGAATGGCATAGGAAGACGCGCGGTGCGTTTTACCAGGATGGCGGTGCAATTTAGAAAAGCGCCAATTCCACCCACAAACCCAAAATCACCAGATGAGAGCGACATCATCACCACACTGGCAGCACCCCCCCCCCCCCCGACATCATCACCACACTGGCAGCACCCCCCCCGACATCATCACCACACTGGCAGCACCCCCCCCTGACATCATCACCACACTGGCAGCACCCCCCCCCCCTGACATCATCACCACACTGGCAGCACCCCCCCCCCCCGACATCATCACCACACTGGCAGCACCCCCCCCCCGACATCATCACCACACTGGCAGCACCCCCCCCCCTGACATCATCACCACACTGGCAGCCCACCCCCCCCCCCCCCGCCTGTCCCACAAGACAGGAAAACTATGAGCTGTACCCTGATTGTATATATGGGGGGGGGGGGGGTCCTTACACTTCATTCAGATTATGATATGGAGGGATGGGGGGGGGGGGTGAAGATGAGAAAGATAGAAAGATGATGGGGGGGGGGGGGAGATGGGGGGGGGGAGAAAAAGATGAAGGGGGGATAGATGGAGGGGGCTCTCAGCTGTGGCCTGATGGAGGGGGGGGGGGACTGGTAGACACAGACTGGGGGGGGGGGTTCTCAGCTGTGGCCTGTGGCCTGATGGAGGGGGGGGACTGGTAGACACAGACTGGGGGGGGCTCTCAACTGTGGCCTGATGGAGGAGGGGGGGGACTGGTAGACACAGACTGGGGGGGGGGGGTTCTCAGCTGTGTCCTGATGGAGGGGGGGGGACTGGTAGACACAGACTGGGGGGGGGGGTTCTCAGCTGTGGCCTGATGGAGGGGGGGGGACTGGTAGACACAGACTGGGGGGGGGGGGCTCTCAGCTGTGGCCTGATGGAGGGGGGGGGCTCTCAGCTGTGGCCTGATGGAGGGGGGGGGGGACTGGTAGACACAGACTGGGGGGGGGGTAGAATGAGGCCTTTCCTCACCACCCCCGACTCTCCTTCTCTCTGTCCTCCTCACCTGCACAGCTGTGCTCTCCCCGGCCGCCTTTTCTGCTGCCCTGGGGCCGTTTCTCTCACTCCCCTCCCCACACAGACAGTCTGTAGGCCAAACTCTCATAGGAATTCATAGAGCAAAGATGGCCGCCGGAGCATAGCAACCGTTGCCAGGGAAGGGAGACATCTATGGTGATGAGCGGTATTACAGCTGTACAACATATTGCCATCTGGGGGCCGAATTTAAGAATAACCATTAAAATAACCCAGTACTGTATAATTCTATGTCAAATCAATAAAATTATATAAAATTTATATGGGTCCTGTGTCACCCGCTGTTGTTTACCTAAGGCAGAGGCTGTCCTCAGTCACTTCTCCTCTGCGAGTTGATGGAGTGACATTGCCTGAGCTTTGCTCCTGCGATTCACTGCAATTTACTGCGACTGACTGCGAATAACTGCGATTCTTATCATTTTTATTGCTATTTATCGCTATTACTATCATATAATCTATAGTATTGTTATTATTATTATATATTTTTAGCCGTTTTCAGGTACACGGGCATCCAATACCAACAGGATGCCCCGACCTTCTCGTCCCAGATCCCGTCACAGGCGCTGTCGTCAGGAAGGCGAAGAGTCACCAATCGCCCATCGGACACGGTCCCGAGCGCAACGTCAGCGGAGACAGGAGGACGTGCCCATCGACAGGAGTCGTTCGCCAAGAGACCGCAACAGGGCTGCTGAACACCACCCACCACCGCCGCCACCACCACCGCCACCACCACCACCGGCCATGGAGCGGCGCGGTGAGGAGCAGGTGATTTGTACCATTTGTCTTTCAGGTTATGAAGATGGAGAAGACACCAGGATTCTGACCTGCGCTCACCAATTCCACGCCGGCTGTATCCAACAATGGCTTCAGGAAAGCGCAACCTGTCCACTGTGCCGGGCTGCTTTTCCTATCCCGCAACAGCCGCACCAATTACCCTTTGACATTGAAGAGCAGATCAATAACTGGTTTGACTTTGATGTTGAGGGTGATGAAAATGGTAATGTATATGACTCTGACATTGAAGAGGAGATCGAGTACAGGTTAGTGTCCGAGGTTGATGAAAATGGTGATCTGTATCTGCTTTTCTCCCTGTAGAGTAACATATTTTTAAAATGGTATAAATATAGAAGTATATTAATGTATAGTATAACAGATATTTTATTTTTATACAGGATGCTTGTAGTAGTAGTGGCAATGGTTTATGCTTTGAAATGTTTTTTTTTTTTTTAAATGTATAAATGTAATTATATAGCATGTATTTTCTCTTTATACAGCAAGCTTATAGTAGTTTTATATTTAGTTTATATTAAGAAAAAAAAAAAAAACCCCAAAAAAACAAAAAAAAATTGTATAAATATATAAAGTATAAATGTATAGTATAACAGATCTTTTCTTTTTTATACAGGACATTTATAATAGTTGTAATATTGGTAGTGATTTATGTTTGACAACAAAAATTTATATAAATGTATAACATATATTTCTTCTTTATACAGGATGCTTAAGAGCCGGTTCAAATTAGCGCGACTTGTCAGCATGACAAGTCGCGCTCCCTCGCGGTCCATTGACCGCTATAGGACCCGTTCTAATAGGAGCGACACAAGTCGCTCCGACTTAGAAAAAGGGTCCTGTACTATTTCGGGGCGACCTCGGATCGACTTGCATAGACTTCAATTATGTGAAGTCCCTGCAAGTCGCTCCGAAGTCATGGTCGTGGTGCAATGTAATGCACAAGTCGCCCCCAAAGTAGTAAGGAGTCGTGTCGCCTCAGTGTGAACCGGCTCTTAAGTAGTTTGATACTAGTTTAAAAAACAAGAAAAACAAACAAAAAATTGTATAAATATAGAAGTATAAGGCCCCGTTCACATTGGGGCGATGCTGCTTCCCGGGGCGACCACACAGGTCGTGGCGCGCTGTTCGCACCGCGACCTCAGAGCGGCCGGCACGGACTTCATAACATTGAAGTCTATGCAGGTCGCTCCGGGTCGCCCCAAAGAAGCTCCGGACCCTTTTTCTAAGTCGGAGCGACTTGTGTCGCTCCTATTAGAACGGGTCCACAGCTTCTCTATGCCTGGCGACCTACGGCGACCTGTCAGGCGACAGTGTGAATGGGGGCTAAGTGTCGGTTCACACTAGGGCGACACGACTTCGGGCGACTAATGCAGTCGCCTGTGCGCCGCGACTTCGGCGCGGCTTGCAACGACTTCACATAATGGAAGTCAATGCAGGTCGCTCCGACTTTGCAAAAAAAAGGTGCAGGAACCTTTTTCTAAGTAGGAGCGACTTGAGTCGCTCCTATTTGAATGGTTCCAATTGCACAGCACGATCCGCTACTTGTCAGGTGACCAAGTCGTCTGAGTGACAAGTCGGCACAGTGTGAACCGGCCCTTAATGTATAATATAACAGATATTTTCTATTTATACAGGATGCTTGTAGTATTGGAAATGGTTTATGCTTTAAATTTTTTTTTTAAATGTATAAATGTAATTATATAACATGTTTCTTCTCTTTATACAGCATGTATGTAGTAGTTTTATAGTAGTTATTTAAAAACAAAAAAAAACAAAAAAAACAAAAAAAATTGTGTAAATATATAAAGTATAAATGTATAGTATAACAGATATTTTTTTTCTATGCAGAGTACTTGTAGTAGTTGTAGTAATGGTAGTATTTATGCTTGTAGTAGTTTATTGTAGTTGATGTTTTGAAAAACCCCCATCCCCCCCCCCCCCAAAAAAAAATTGGATAAATATAGAAGTATATATGTATAACATAACATATATTTTCTTTTTATACAGTATGCTTGTAGTAGTAGTAATGGTTTAAGAAAAAAAAAATTATAAAATGTTAAATGTATAACTTATCTTTCTTGTTTTTAACCACTTAAGCCCCGGAAGATTTTACCCCCATTCCGACCAGGGCCTTTTTTGCGATTCGGCACTGAGTGACTTTAATGGACAATTGCGCGGTCGTGCAAAGCTGTACCTAAACTAATTTGATGTCCTTTTTTTCCCACAAACAGAGCTTTCTTTTGGTGGTATTTGATCACCTGTGCGATTTTTACTTTTTGCGCTATAAACAAAAAAAGAGCGTCAATTTTGCAAAAATAACAATATTTTTCACTTTTTTTTATATGAAATTCCCCCCAAAAAAATGTAAAAATCTAATTTTGTTTTCTGCTACATATGTTTGGTAAAAAAAAAAAAATCGCAAAAAGCGTATTTTGATTGGTTTGCGCAAAAGTTATTGCGTTTACAAACTAAGGGAAAGATTTCTGTAATTTTTGGTGTTTTTTTTTTGCGGTACTGCGACATTGCGGCGGACAGATCGGACCCTTGACTGACATTTTTGGGGTTACATTACTGCAGTAATCAGTGCTATACATATGCACTGTTACTGCAAAATGACACTGGCAGGGAAGGGGTTAACTTTATTGGGGAAGGAGGGGTTAAGTGTGTCCCTAGGGGCGTGCTTCTTACTGTGATTGGACATGGCTACTGGTGTAGGAACAGTGATCAACGGTCCTACATAGTAGAACCGTATGATCACCATTCCTACACAGGGGAGAATGACAGGCGGCTTGTGTACATCAGCAGCCTGCCTTTCTCCCTTCACGGCGGACGATCTCGAGTGACCGGCGGACATCTCACGGACTTCCCAGGGAACGAGCCGGGGCTGGAGCGCGCTCGCCTGCTATTGGCTCACAAGCAAGTGACAGGCTAGTGACGTACCGGTACGTCACTTTGCCTGGCCGGGGCTGACCGCCGCAGTATATGTACTTGCAGCAGTCAGCAACCGGTTAAACAAGACGATTCTGCACGGTATTTCTTTAACGAACAATTGCACGGTCGTGCGGCGCTGTACCCAAATAAAATTGATGTCCTTTTTTTTCCCACAAATAGAGATCTCTTTTGGTGGTATTTGATCACCTTTTTATTTTTTTTTTGCGCTATAAACAAAAAAAGAGCGACAATTCTGAAAAAAAAAACTATATTTTTCACTTTCTGCTGTATACCATTCCCCCCCCCCCCCCCCCAAAATTTAAAAATCAAATTTTTTCATAATTTTATGCCAATTTTTATTCTGCTACATATTTTTGGTAAAAAAAGTCCAATAAGCGTATTTTGATTGGATTGCGCAAAGGTTATCACGTCTACAAACCAGGGGAAAGATTTACGTCATATTTATTTATTTATTTTTTAAATAGTAATGGCGGTGATCAGCGATTTTTAGCGGGACTGCGACATTGCAGCGGACAGATCGGACCCCAAACTGACATTTTTGAGACTTTTGGGACATTACTACAGTAATAAGTGCTAAAAATAGGCACTGTTGCTGTAATAATGACACTTGGAGGGAAGGGGTTAACCCAGGGGCGATCAAAGGGTTCAGTGTGAGCCTAGGGAGTGTTTTCTAACTGTGGGGGGGGTAATATCAACACAGAGACCTGTGCTCCTAAGTAGCAGGAACACAGGGGCTCTGTGTTGATAGCAGAGAGAACAACATTCTTCTGTGTTTTTCTCAACAGCAGACCACCATTCTCTCTTCACGGGGAGCGATCGTGGGTGCCCGGCGGCAATTGTGGCTGCTGGCCCCACGCCTCGGCTTCCCCGCTGGTGAGTGGACGCGGGCGAGGGACACCAGGCCCTGGAAATTATGTTTTACATGTACAGGACATTGCCAGCGTGGGACCTCAGAAGAGGAGGTTGGGGGCCGCTCTGTAAAAAACCATTGCACAGAGAAGGTAAGTATAACATGTTTGTTATTTAAAAAAAAAAAAAATGCACAACTTCCATCTACCTGATGGCACCTGCCTTGCTGGTCCCAGGTTTGCTGATAGGGACGAAGCCTATAACACTTTAACAGAAAAGGGAGATAAGGACACAAAAAATTTGCTCACTCTTACCCACATATACCAACTTGTGGCATCCATCCCAAATAACATAGAATGCATACACAAATCCTGTAACAGGATTTGACAGAGGGGTGGGGGAAGGGATGTTGTGATGCCGGAAAAGTATATGTATGCACTCTAAATGTCTAAAAAAATATTTATTAAATACATCAATAAATGAACAAACAAAAACATTCTAATGATAATACAGATCATCAAAAATCCATGACAATAAATACATGACAAATTTATTAAAATTCACATTAGGAGGATATCCACAGCGTGGGCGCCAAGCAACACGTATGGCACAATGGAAGTTTATTGGTTCGGGATGCAGACCCTACGCGTTTCAACTTTTTGAGAAGTCTTCTTCAGGGGAAATATCGATCCTTCAAACTCCTTATGGACTCGACCTGTACATATAATAAGCAGGCGAGCAAATAATCCATACAATACATGAATATAAAATAGCACATAACAATATACAAAATATCCAACAACACAATTATATATAAGACTGAAGCACTTATTTACTAGACAGTCCTCCAAAGCAAATTCCCTAATTATAAAAGAAAGAACGATGTACAATGCATTGGCTGTATGGAGATGGACGACCCCGGGACAACCCAACTGCACGAGTCCAAACGAGGGTCCACGAGGGGCAAGGCATAAAATGGATGGATAATATATGTTGGAAAGCTGCGCTAACAAATGATATAGCAAATATAAGAACAATGGGAATTTGAATACAGTCCAAGTTCATAAAAGAGTATCCAGGTCAAGTGTAATAGTTCAAGGAAGCCTCCAACAGACTCCAAGTAAAAGAAAGTCCACCACCAGAGAGCACTCGGTCAACCGCTGTGAAGCATGCATAAGGGGTATGCGCTTACCAGAAGGATACAGGTTTTAGGCATGGGTATACACCAAATATCCTCAAAGCCAGCTCCAGCGTAAGTCACCTCTCCCACCGAATGCAATCAGGGATAAAAACAGCACCAGCTATCTCGTCCTCATCAAAGCCAAGCAAACATATGCAAGAGAAGAGTGGGGCCACAATAGTGTAGATGGTATATACAATTTAATAGAAAAACAAATGGAATAACACTCACAATAAATCAAAGGATAAAAAGCGTTGAGCAGGATCACAGCCGCCGCCGCCCGACTTCCGGCCGCACAGTGGTGACGTCAGCACGTCTTCCCTACGATCGTTTCGTCAAAACTGACGTCTTCCAGGGGATGCGGGCAGCGCGCTGAGTCACCACTATTAGTACCGTCAGAGGCATACGCCCCTACCGGAAGTCGGGGAAGCAGGCAGCGCCATATTAGAACATGGAAAGGCATTTGCGGAGAGAGCATTCAAACAGCGGCTTCAGCTCCTGATCACATATGAAGCCGCCATAGCTGTCTCTAATATTAATGAAGCTCAATCACCATTCCTGGAAACTGATAAATATAAAACAACTAACAAACAAAAACACAAAAAATAGCATTAAAATCCAGCCGGAGTTGCCACCGCAGGGATCTGCTCTTGGATTGGATCTAAATTAATGAACTCAACCCGATATGGATAAAAACGGTGCAATGGCCACTAATATTAGCCAAATAACGGAATAGGCTATATAAAGGGTAAATGGGTAATAGATCGCCCAATCCAAGCTGAAACTGGCCCAATCAGAAAGCAATAAGAATATATACTAAGCCCACCATATGTTATAAGATCGCAGCGGGTATAAGTATTAAAAATAATTGTAATATAAAAATATTATAAAAATATGAAAAAGAATATATAAAAACATGTAAAGAAAAAGGATTGAAATTTAGCCACAGAGCCTGAACGGGTGCAACTCCCACCAGGAACAGGATAAATCCAGTCAATAAAAAAAGTTCAGAACATTCAAAATGAGAAAAAAATGAGAAAAAAATATACAACAAGAACAAGTCAAGAGTTATCAATAAAAGCATTAATGTCTGTGTCTACATTTAAACCAAAAGGAGTAAAGCATTTGTTCCTGTAGATCCAGGACATTTCTAACTTGGAGAGACCCCTAACAAAGGGCTCTCCTCTCCAGTGAGGGACAAATTTGTCGATCCCCATGAAAATGGTACCCTGGGGGTCCTTGTTGTGCTTTAGTCGGTAGTGCTTGGATACAGAATGCTTAGTAAACCCTTTACGGATATTGGCTAAATGTTCATTACATCTAATGTATAGGGGTCTTTTAGTCCTCCCTATATACTGCAAGCCACAAGGGCATTGCAACAGATAAACCACCCCTGTCGTGGAGCAAGAGATAAACGGCTTAATCTCGAAGGTGATACCTGTACTCGTAGACAGAAATTCCTTGATGTTCCTCTTTTTATTTTTATTAACTGAACAGGTCTGGCAATGGTTGCACCTGTAATAGCCAGTAAGCTGGCTAAAAAAGGTCGGCTTAGGTCCAGGGGGATTCAAAACATTGGGAGCCAACTTGTCCCTTAGAGTAGGGGCCCCTCTGAAAATAACCCTGGGTTGCTCTGGTAGCACATCGGACAAAAGGCGATCACTTTTAAGAATATGCCAATGTCTCCGAATGATGTTTTTTATGTTCTTGTGCTGTGTTGAAAAGGTAGTAACAAAGGGAGCACTAAAGGAGGTGCTCGTGGTCTTTGAACGGGCTACTGTGGAAAGCATATCAGATCGGTCCATCCTTCTAACTTCCTCAAATGTGTTCCTGAGGAAAGTACTATCATAACCCTTATCCATGAATCTACTAGTGAGGATTTTGGCCTGATTCTCAAAATCAATCATATTAGTACAGTTCCTCTTAATTCTCATATATTGTCCCTTCGGAACAGCACGCAACCAAGGAGCATGGTGGCAGCTGTCCGTGGGAATATATGAGTTGCGATCAGTAATTTTAAAGTAAGTGTTGGTGACAAACTTGTCACCCGCACTCAGGATCGTTAAATCGAGGAAATTGATGGATTCTTGACTGGCCTCAAAACTCAAATTTATGCCTCTATCATTCTGGTTAAGTTCCACCATGAAGAGATCGAGATCTGCTTTGGACCCATTCCAAAGGAGGAGGACGTCATCAATGTACCTGGCCCAGAGCATAATCTGGGGCCTCTCACAACCAAAGATGACGTCCTCCTCCCACTGGGCCATAAATAAATTCGCCAGGGAGGGGGCATACTTAGCCCCCATTGCCACTCCTCTATCCTGGCGAAAATATTGGCCCTCAAACCAGAAATAGTTAGATCTGGTCGCGAACTGTAGGAGTTCCATAATGAATTGGACTTGACGCCCAGGAATCCCCGAGTCGCGAACCAATGAATCATTCACAGCTCTAAGGCCCAGGTCATGGGGGATGACGGAGTATAGAGATGCTACATCTGCCGTCACCAGCCATAGACCTTCAACTGGAGCAAGAGAGGCCAATAAATTGATGACATGCCGCGTGTCCTTGATGTATGCGGGAGTCAGCTGTACCAAAGGCTGAAGGTACGAGTCAATATACTTACCCACCCGGGACGTCACAGAGTCAATGCCACTTACAATGGGACGCCCCGGGGGGGAAGTGAGACTCTTGTGCACCTTCGGCAAATAATAGATTATCGGTGTCCTAGGACGCTTAGGTATCAAAAAAGCTTTCTCTTTCTTGTTGATGATGTTAAGAGAAAAGCCTCTAGCGACTATCCCCTCCAGTTCTTTCTTGTATCGGGACATTGGGTCCCGAGGGAGAGGGGTATAAGTGTCTGCGTCACCAAGAATCCGATACATCTCAGCGAGATAATCGGACCTATCAAGCACCACTATACCTCCCCCCTTATCGGCAGGTCTAATGACTAGGTCCTTGTTTTGACACAAGGAGTCCAGGCCCTTAACAGAGTCCTGACTCATCCGATTTTTCCGCACATGGATGTCATTCAGATCTCGAATAACAACATCTCTGAAAACCCTCAACGGCGCAGCCAGGGTGCCCGGTGGGTTAAACAGAGATGCGTTCGAGAGACCTGAATGCTGAAAGCGAGCAGAAGCACTGCCACTAGCAGTAATAGGATTGCTCAACAGATATTTCTGTATATTGATTTTTCTCACAAACTTGTGTATATCCATGTATGTTTGAAATTTGTTTAAACATTTCGGTGGAGCAAATTTAAGGCCTTTGTCCAGTATATTTTTTTCTGATTCAGAAAGGACCTGGTGGCTAAGATTGAAAATTCCTGCCCCTCCTAGGTTCTTTTTCTGTCTCTTAGATTGTAGCCGCCTCCCCCCTCTGACTCCTCTGGGTTTTCTAACGGCCGTTTTAGCCCCTGTTTGGCCGGCGGAAAAACCCAACCAGGGTAGTCGGATTGTGAGGTCCCGGCTTGAGGTGACACCTCTGTGATTGCTGAGCTTCTCGAATCAGAGGGACCCTGAGAAGGGAGGGGACCAGAATTAGATTGATTCCCCAGAAGGTTATCCCTTGGGTGCTGATTATCCCTCAAAGGAAAAAATTGATTGCTAGTGGGGATATCGTATTGATAATCAGACCTAGGTCCACTTGACGTGCCCGGTCCAGTACGCCCAAAGCCATTGTCAGGGCCATAATGCCCAAAGCCATTGCCAGGGCCATGGTTCCGGTCCTCACCATATTGGGGACCAGATCTCCATTGCGGAGCTCTGCCACCCCTCTGTCCATTCCATTGGTTCGGGCCATCCCTCCACTGATTAGGACCGTCTCTCCAATGTGAACTGCTACTAGATTGAGGGGGACGGAAGGGGGAACCAACCTCCCTGGGGTCAGGGGACCAGTTCCGGTACTGCTGATCGTACTGGTTATATCCCTGCTTTTTCCCACGGGAATTCCCCCTACCTCTTCCCCTCCCTCGACCTCTATGAGGAGATTTATAAGGCTGTTGTTGGTTTCTGTATGGTTGCACATACGCGTCACCTTTATAATAGGCCTTTGGTTGATCTATTTTGGCAATTGTTGCTTGGGCCATAATCTGTTCTGGGGGTTCCATAACCACTTCATTTGTGGCTAGAGAAATCAATTTTTTTTGCCACTCAAAAACAGCACCTGCCTTATAATCTCCAAGGTCCCTATTATACTTTTTACGCTTCTTAATTTTTTGTTCCCTTTCTTCCTTTTCCAGGATTTTTAATAAGTTACTAGAGCAAGCTAAATAATCATTGCTCTCCTTAAAGGGAGTCAGTTTCTCCTTTACACCCTTTATTTCAGTGTCTAATCTCGACAGTTTAGCTGTCTTACGTTTTATTAAGAATCTGAGGAAATCTAGCCCAGCCTCATTAAAGTATCTATGCCACTGCTCAAGTTCATCTTCCCCTGTTTGGGGGGAAACCTCCCACCGAAGGCTACGTGGTACCATGGAGTTTTTGATATAAACTTCCAAAAAGGCTAGGTCCCATTGGGTATGTACCTCTGTGATCAACAGATTCTTAAGTTTGACAAATAAGCCATTAAGATCATTATCCTTTTCTGAAAAGGCTTCAAAGACACCCTCAGTATTAACAGTTCTAGATTCTCTATACTCAAAAATATCCATAGCTCTATGCAGCAGTTAGCGTTCCAAAAAAAAGTTGCAGATGTAAATAACTGCGCTGGAGCAATAATAGTAGGAGCTGCAGCTTTAGTGGGAAACACTAGAGGCAAATATATGTTGGAAAGCTGCGCTAACAAATGATATAGCAAATATAAGAACAATGGGAATTTGAATACAGTCCAAGTTCATAAAAGAGTATCCAGGTCAAGTGTAATAGTTCAAGGAAGCCTCCAACAGACTCCAAGTAAAAGAAAGTCCACCACCAGAGAGCACTCGGTCAACCGCTGTGAAGCATGCATAAGGGGTATGCGCTTACCAGAAGGATACAGGTTTTAGGCATGGGTATACACCAAATATCCTCAAAGCCAGCTCCAGCGTAAGTCACCTCTCCCACCGAATGCAATCAGGGATAAAAACAGCACCAGCTATCTCGTCCTCATCAAAGCCAAGCAAACATATGCAAGAGAAGAGTGGGGCCACAATAGTGTAGATGGTATATACAATTTAATAGAAAAACAAATGGAATAACACTCACAATAAATCAAAGGATAAAAAGCGTTGAGCAGGATCACAGCCGCCGCCGCCCGACTTCCGGCCGCACAGTGGTGACGTCAGCACGTCTTCCCTACGATCGTTTCGTCAAAACTGACGTCTTCCAGGGGATGCGGGCAGCGCGCTGAGTCACCACTATTAGTACCGTCAGAGGCATACGCCCCTACCGGAAGTCGGGGAAGCAGGCAGCGCCATATTAGAACATGGAAAGGCATTTGCGGAGAGAGCATTCAAACAGCGGCTTCAGCTCCTGATCACATATGAAGCCGCCATAGCTGTCTCTAATATTAATGAAGCTCAATCACCATTCCTGGAAACTGATAAATATAAAACAACTAACAAACAAAAACACAAAAAATAGCATTAAAATCCAGCCGGAGTTGCCACCGCAGGGATCTGCTCTTGGATTGGATCTAAATTAATGAACTCAACCCGATATGGATAAAAACGGTGCAATGGCCACTAATATTAGCCAAATAACGGAATAGGCTATATAAAGGGTAAATGGGTAATAGATCGCCCAATCCAAGCTGAAACTGGCCCAATCAGAAAGCAATAAGAATATATACTAAGCCCACCATATGTTATAAGATCGCAGCGGGTATAAGTATTAAAAATAATTGTAATATAAAAATATTATAAAAATATGAAAAAGAATATATAAAAACATGTAAAGAAAAAGGATTGAAATTTAGCCACAGAGCCTGAACGGGTGCAACTCCCACCAGGAACAGGATAAATCCAGTCAATAAAAAAAGTTCAGAACATTCAAAATGAGAAAAAAATGAGAAAAAAATATACAACAAGAACAAGTCAAGAGTTATCAATAAAAGCATTAATGTCTGTGTCTACATTTAAACCAAAAGGAGTAAAGCATTTGTTCCTGTAGATCCAGGACATTTCTAACTTGGAGAGACCCCTAACAAAGGGCTCTCCTCTCCAGTGAGGGACAAATTTGTCGATCCCCATGAAAATGGTACCCTGGGGGTCCTTGTTGTGCTTTAGTCGGTAGTGCTTGGATACAGAATGCTTAGTAAACCCTTTACGGATATTGGCTAAATGTTCATTACATCTAATGTATAGGGGTCTTTTAGTCCTCCCTATATACTGCAAGCCACAAGGGCATTGCAACAGATAAACCACCCCTGTCGTGGAGCAAGAGATAAACGGCTTAATCTCGAAGGTGATACCTGTACTCGTAGACAGAAATTCCTTGATGTTCCTCTTTTTATTTTTATTAACTGAACAGGTCTGGCAATGGTTGCACCTGTAATAGCCAGTAAGCTGGCTAAAAAAGGTCGGCTTAGGTCCAGGGGGATTCAAAACATTGGGAGCCAACTTGTCCCTTAGAGTAGGGGCCCCTCTGAAAATAACCCTGGGTTGCTCTGGTAGCACATCGGACAAAAGGCGATCACTTTTAAGAATATTCGGAGACATTGGCATATTCTTAAAAGTGATCGCCTTTTGTCCGATGTGCTACCAGAGCAACCCAGGGTTATTTTCAGAGGGGCCCCTACTCTAAGGGACAAGTTGGCTCCCAATGTTTTGAATCCCCCTGGACCTAAGCCGACCTTTTTTAGCCAGCTTACTGGCTATTACAGGTGCAACCATTGCCAGACCTGTTCAGTTAATAAAAATAAAAAGAGGAACATCAAGGAATTTCTGTCTACGAGTACAGGTATCACCTTCGAGATTAAGCCGTTTATCTCTTGCTCCACGACAGGGGTGGTTTATCTGTTGCAATGCCCTTGTGGCTTGCAGTATATAGGGAGGACTAAAAGACCCCTATACATTAGATGTAATGAACATTTAGCCAATATCCGTAAAGGGTTTACTAAGCATTCTGTATCCAAGCACTACCGACTAAAGCACAACAAGGACCCCCAGGGTACCATTTTCATGGGGATCGACAAATTTGTCCCTCACTGGAGAGGAGAGCCCTTTGTTAGGGGTCTCTCCAAGTTAGAAATGTCCTGGATCTACAGGAACAAATGCTTTACTCCTTTTGGTTTAAATGTAGACACAGACATTAATGCTTTTATTGATAACTCTTGACTTGTTCTTGTTGTATATTTTTTTCTCATTTTTTTCTCATTTTGAATGTTCTGAACTTTTTTTATTGACTGGATTTATCCTGTTCCTGGTGGGAGTTGCACCCGTTCAGGCTCTGTGGCTAAATTTCAATCCTTTTTCTTTACATGTTTTTATATATTCTTTTTCATATTTTTATAATATTTTTATATTACAATTATTTTTAATACTTATACCCGCTGCGATCTTATAACATATGGTGGGCTTAGTATATATTCTTATTGCTTTCTGATTGGGCCAGTTTCAGCTTGGATTGGGCGATCTATTACCCATTTACCCTTTATATAGCCTATTCCGTTATTTGGCTAATATTAGTGGCCATTGCACCGTTTTTATCCATATCGGGTTGAGTTCATTAATTTAGATCCAATCCAAGAGCAGATCCCTGCGGTGGCAACTCCGGCTGGATTTTAATGCTATTTTTTGTGTTTTTGTTTGTTAGTTGTTTTATATTTATCAGTTTCCAGGAATGGTGATTGAGCTTCATTAATATTAGAGACAGCTATGGCGGCTTCATATGTGATCAGGAGCTGAAGCCGCTGTTTGAATGCTCTCTCCGCAAATGCCTTTCCATGTTCTAATATGGCGCTGCCTGCTTCCCCGACTTCCGGTAGGGGCGTATGCCTCTGACGGTACTAATAGTGGTGACTCAGCGCGCTGCCCGCATCCCCTGGAAGACGTCAGTTTTGACGAAACGATCGTAGGGAAGACGTGCTGACGTCACCACTGTGCGGCCGGAAGTCGGGCGGCGGCGGCTGTGATCCTGCTCAACGCTTTTTATCCTTTGATTTATTGTGAGTGTTATTCCATTTGTTTTTCTATTAAATTGTATATACCATCTACACTATTGTGGCCCCACTCTTCTCTTGCATATGTTTGCTTGGCTTTGATGAGGACGAGATAGCTGGTGCTGTTTTTATCCCTGATTGCATTCGGTGGGAGAGGTGACTTACGCTGGAGCTGGCTTTGAGGATATTTGGTGTATACCCATGCCTAAAACCTGTATCCTTCTGGTAAGCGCATACCCCTTATGCATGCTTCACAGCGGTTGACCGAGTGCTCTCTGGTGGTGGACTTTCTTTTACTTGGAGTCTGTTGGAGGCTTCCTTGAACTATTACACTTGACCTGGATACTCTTTTATGAACTTGGACTGTATTCAAATTCCCATTGTTCTTATATTTGCTATATCATTTGTTAGCGCAGCTTTCCAACATATATTTGCCTCTAGTGTTTCCCACTAAAGCTGCAGCTCCTACTATTATTGCTCCAGCGCAGTTATTTACATCTATAAAATGGATGGAGAGAATCCTAGCAAAAAACAAATATAAAGTATAAAGCCATAGAGAACAATAGTGGCCACAGAAAAGCACCTAATAGTAGGGGCAAGTATAAAAAGGATGATATATATCTATGAACTAGGCCACCTATATATTTACCTTAAGGCAAGGCCCAGTTAGGGATCAGTGTGTCCACAGTCCAACAAAAAACTTAGCCGCCAGAGTGGAAGCTTGGTGACACAAAAGATAGCTGTAACCAATTCTCCTTTCTGCAGATAAAAAAGAGAAACAATAGTCCCCAAAAAAGGGGGAAAAGGGAACTATTAGTGATGTATTAAAGTAAAATTAATTCCATTAAATAGGGGTAGCATAGCAGATAAAAAAAGGATAAGGGCTATCTAAGGTATCATATAATTACCTCCACACCGTCACACAGCAAGCGTACCTCCCAGCTGAAGCAAGGGGATGACCCTACCTGTCAGGTGTGGAGGTATATAGGGAAGGGGGAGGCCACCCCCACAGAAAGTGGACCAATCCCCCCAGTGTCTCCAATGAATGGGAGACTCCCATCCAGGTGCCTGTAATGGAGCAAAGAACTCCACCTGCCCCCCCCCCCGCAGGGTTAACCCATCACATTGCGGGGCCGCCGACATAGGGAATCCATGGCAAAGAACAATGCCACTCAGAGGGGCAGGAATCCAGGGGGGGGGGGGGGGGAACGGCCGTTGACGTGGCCAATGACGCGTTCAGTGACGTCCGCCCAGAAGGGCGGAAGAGGAGCCGGGGTGGGCATGTTATAAGAGGGCAGAGGAATGACACAGGTATCCGGTGGCCCCAAAGGCAAGACCGGAAAATAGGAAACCCACCGAAATGACACCTCCAAGCCCCAACCCACAAGAGAAGGGGCTACATGTGCCGGGTGGAACCCAGTTGGCACGGAGCAAGCTAGAGCCCCCACAAGAAGTCCTGTGGGAAGGACACATTTGCTAATCTTTTTCCCTTCTACTGGGTGGCAACACACCATGCAGATTCTGGGTTCAATAATGGGCACAGGGAGCCTGGAAAAAATGGCTACAGAACATGTGGGGGACCAGCATTTTCTGGGGTATGCAGAAGTGATCTGGCAGACGCACTTCTTTTTTTTTTACACTTTACATTTTTTTTCTTAATATTTTTTTTCTTAACTTTTTATTTCATCCCATGGGGACAAAAAGATCCCTTTGTGATACATGTAGGATGACAGGATCTCTTTAACCACTTAAGCCCCGGAAGATTTTACACCCTTCCTGACCAGGGCCTATTTTGCGATTCGACACTGCGTGACTTTAACGGACAATTGCGCGGTCGTGTGACGCTGTACCTAAACGAATTTGACATGCTTTTTTTCCCACAAACAGAGCTTTATTTTGGTGGTATTTGATCACCTGTGCGATTTTTTGATAATGCGCTATAAACAAAAAAAGAGCGTCAATTTAGCAAAAATAACAATATTTTTCACATTTTTTTATATGAAATTCCCCCAAAAAAATGTAAAAATCTAATTTTTTTTAACATTTTCGGCCAATTTGTTTTATGCTACATATGTTTGGTAAAAAAAAAAAATCGCAAAAAGCGTATTTTGATTGGTTTGTGCAAAAGTTATCGCGTTTACTAACAAAGGGAAAGATTTTTGTCATTTTTGTTGTTTTTTTTTTTAACGAGTAATGGCGGCGATCTGCGATTTTTTTTTTTTTTTGCGGGACTGCGACATTGCGGCGGACAGATCGGACCCTTGACTGACATTTTTGATACCTTTGGGGTTACCAGTGACATTTCTACAGTAATCAGTGCTATACATATGCACTGTTACTGTAAAATGACACTGGCAGTGAAGGAGTTAACTGTATTGGAGAGGGAGGGGTTAAGTGTGTCCTAGGGGCGTGTTTCTAACTGTCATTGGATGTGGCTAGTGGTGTAATAGCACAGAGCAAAGGTCCTACATAGCAGGACTGACTGATCTGTGCTTTTACACAAGGGAGAATGACAGGCGGCTTGTTTACATTAGCCGCCTGCCTTTCTTCCGGTGTAACGGACGATCCCGAGTGCCCGGCGGACCCGATGGGGGGGGTCCGTGACCGCGCAGGCTAGCAACGTAGCCCTACGTCGATTTGCCTGTAAGGGGCTGACTGCCGACATAAATAGTCATGCGGCGGTCGGCAAGCAGTTAAGGAGACATCAGGTGTCTAAAACAGTGCTTCTCAACCTTTTTTCAGTCAATGCACACTTTAAATTTTTGCACAATCTCGAGGCACATATGGGCAACCCAACATTAGAGGGGATTTATTCCTCCACCTTTGGAAGCTGGTACTGGCTAGTATTCTAGTATTTATCTTCTCCCTCACTTTCTCTCCTTCTCTTTGCCAACATGACCAAAGTGCTGACAGAGAGGGGCAAACAAGGATGCTGTGCAGGTGCCCGATGTCCATCCTTATCATATGATGTTGTTGTTAGGATGCCAGTGGCTGATCCGTATGGTGCTCAAAGTTATAATGCTGCACAATCAAACCTGTGGCTTTGAGTCACAAAAAAGCTGCCTTGATGGCAATTTTTAGGCATTTTGCCAAGGCACTCCTGAAGAACCCAAAATGCACACCAGGGTGCATTCTATTTGTTTTTTGTTTTTTTCTCTAGCTATATTAACTAGGGAAAGTGACATAAGGACCCGAAAGTGACATTTTACATGTAATTTCTGGGTCATTACCAGGAAGAGAAGATCAGCAAATGGATGTTCACTGATCTCCCTCCTATCTACCCATTGGCACCCACCATGCTGGTCTCAGGTATTTTGATGGTCGTGGAGTCTAGAAATCCGGTGGATGTGGAGCCAAGATTGCTGGCGTGGGACCCCAGAAGAGAAGATTTAGGGACCATCTATGCAATACCATTGCAAAGAGAAGATAAGTATAACATACATGTATCAAACACAAGGCCTGTGGGCCAAATCCAGCCCACCAGGCCAAAATATGTGGCCCTCTCACTTCTCCTGCAGCTATGACACCTCCCTTATCCTGGCGCGCACCTTGTCTCAACAGTCGGCAACAAAAGGAGGAAAGAACTCCTCTGCCAGATCCTGTGCTTCTCTGTGCAGCTGTGGACAGGCTTGTCTCTGGCCTCACATGTCAGCAGTCACCAGCTTAGAGTTGGATAGAGTCTTCCTACAGATCCTGCACCTGTGTGTGCAGCCACTGCACCCTCCCTTGGTCTCAGCATTTAGCAGACTTCAGCAGCTGATAGCCCATCTCTGTTCCTCCTCCAGACCCTGCACTTTCTGCTTCCCAGCTCTGCCCCAGCTTCTTCTTGGAAGCAGCACATGGTAAGGGGGTGCAATGTGATGTAAGGGTGGGTGGGGGACACTTGTCTTATGATGGGAGGATGAGCAGACTCTTCACATCTGATGTAAAGGTGGGGGGGGGGAGGGGGGGAGCTCTGGATATCTAGTCTTACAGATAAAACCGGCCCTTTTGGAGCAACTATAATGCTGATACAACCCTGGTATAACATCTTTAGTATTTTAAGAAAAAGAAAAAAAACCCCACCATGCACGTTCTTGGTTTACTGATGGGCGCACAGAGCCCGGAAAAAATGGAAAAGAAGCATCTGAGGGGGACCAGCATTTCCCGGGGTATGTGGAAGTGATGTGATGGAAGCGCTTGGGTATAACTTACACTTACACTTTTTTACATTTTCTTCTAAATGGGGACAAAAAATCCCCTATGTGATGAATCTTTGGTGACATGATCTCTTTACCAAGACATTATGGGTCTAAAAGACCCATGATAAGCACACAAATGTTCACAACTCTTCCTCTCCACCCATTGGCACCCGCCATGCAGGTTCTGGGTTCACAGATAGGCAAATGAAGCCTGGAAAAAATGGCATCAGAGCATGTGGGGGAGGGGGGGGGCATTTTCTGGGGTATGCGGACACGAACTGGCAGAAGTGCTTGGGTGTAAATTTTTTTTCTTTTACAGTTCTTTATGAAACTTTTTATTTTCCCATCACATGGGGACAAAAGTCCCCTAGGTGATGCATTTTTGGTGACAGGTTTTCTTTAATGAGACATTAGGGGTGTCACCTGCCATCAATGATTTTATTTTCCTCTATACAGTGGCACCCATCATGAAGGTGCCATTGGGATCACCAATAGCCACATGGAGCCTGGAAAAAATGGCAACGGAGCATGTGGAGGGGGTACTTTTCTGAGGCATGTGAAAGCGATCCAGTGGAAGAGCTTGGGTGTAACTTTAATTATTTATATTTTTTTTAATGAACTTTTTATACAGAAAGTCCCCTATGTCATGTATTTTTGGTGACTGGTTCTCTTTAATGACACATCAGGAGTCAAAAAGAGCCCTGATGTCTCACCTATTCTTCAATGAAAGATTGCACTCATCCATTTTTTTTCTATAACCATATTTGCCAGGAATTCAGAAGTGACGTTTTAGATGACGCTTTTGGGTTATCACCGGAAGGGGAGATCAACAAACAGACATTGCTGATCTCCCTCTCATCTACCTGGTCCCAGGGTTTCTGATGGGCATGGAGCCTGGAAACCTGTTGGAGGAGGACCTCAGATAACCAGTGGGGGACCCCAAATGAGGAGTTTCAGGGCCGCTCAGTGCCATACCATTGCACGCAGGAGGTTATTATAACATGTTTGTTATTTTAATTTAAAGAAAAACTTTACAACCGCCTTAACAGGAAAGGGAGTTAAGCAAAAAGACATTCGCTGATCTTCTTCTCATCTACACGGTGGCACCCACCATGCAGGTACTGGGTTCACTGATTCATTTTACGGAGTATCTGGATATGTTTCGGCGGAAGCACTTTTGTGTAACTAATTTCTTTACACTTCTAATAAATGTTTTCTAAACTTTTTTCCATCACATGCAGGCACAGTCTCCTATGTGATGCATTTTTAGTGACAGGTTCTCTACAATGAGACTTCAGACCCCCCCCCAATAAAACAAATAGGGTGCAGATTGTGCTTCACTAGCTTCTTTCCCAGTCATACTGGCTAGGGAAAGAGATACCAGGACCCAGAAGTAGCACTTTACTTGTCACTTCCAGATATTTAATAGGAAAGGGAAGTTAGTAAAGCGACGTTCGCTGATCCCCCCCCCCCTCTACCCAGTGGCACCCATCATGCCTGTCCTGATGACATCATGATGGGCAAAGGAGACTTGAAAAAATGACAAAGGCATGTGTGGGTGAAAACTGTAACACATATTTGGTGACATGTTCTCTTTAACAAGACATCACTGGTCTAAAACCCATGATAAGCAAACAAATGTTCATTGACCTTCTTCCCCTTTACCCGGTGGCACTCAACATGCAGGTTCTGGGTTAACGGATGGGCATATGGAGCCCGGGAAAAATAGCCACAGAGCATGGGGGGGGGGGGGGGATTTTCTAGGGTATTCGATTTATTGAGTTTATGTTCTGCTCTTACTGTTGTATTGTTAACCATTGTTTGCTTTGCAGGAACGCCATTCAGCTGCAGCACTCATCTATTTATTCTGACAGCAACAGGGTTTGATTTCAGAATACATAAATCAGTGACTGTAGCGCTGTAGGAAGTGATTTTACCACCACAGTTAAAAAAGAGCGTATATGCCGAAGCATGGGGGCTGGGGTGGTCAGAGGGTGGATCGCCCCTATGCTTTGGCATATATTTTTTACTCTTTTTTGCACAGATTGCAATAAAAACATACAAAAAAAAAATATTGCATGTATGCCCAACAAGAACCAGCAATGTACTGCTACGTCTCTGGACTTTGAGTGGTTATACCGGGATGATGCCTACACCTGAAGGCATCATCCCGGTATAACCACTCAAAGTCCAGAGACGTAGCAGTACGTTGCTGGTTCTTGTTGGGCATACATGCAATATTTTTTTTTTTTTTTTAGTGGGTTTTTTTTCAGCTGGTGGTTGGCTTACGTGTAAAGCAATCCTAGCGTTTAATTAGCTGCTAGACTGCTTTTACAAGCAGTGGAAGGGGACATTCCTCCCCCCCCCCTCCGGCCACCTTCCACAGATTTCTTAGGCTCTCCTGTCCCACTGGGGAACCTGAGAAAGCAGCCGGTGGTTCTACCAGCTGACCATAGAGCTGATGGGAAACCGGAATGGCTCCAATCATCTCCGTGGCCTAAGAAACCAGAAGCTACAAGCATTTCATCACTTCAGTTTACCCCGATATAAACAGCACCATTTTAGAATGGAAACAGCAGACCACCGTTCTCTCTTCACAGGTAGCGATCTTGGGTGCTCGGCGGCAATTGTGGCTGCTGGCCCCGCGCCTTGGCTTCCCCGCTGGCGAGTGGACGCGGACGAGGGACACCAGGCCCTGGAAATTATGTTTTACATGTCCAGGAGATTGTCAGCGTGGGACCTCAGAAGAGGAGGTTGGGGGCCGCTCTGTAAAAAAGAGAAGGTAAGTATACCATGTTTGTTATTTTAATACAAAAAAATAAAAAAAATGCACAAATTCCATCTACCTGATGGCACCTGCCTTGCTGGTCCCAGGTTCGCTGATAGGGACAAAGTTTATTGGTTCAGGATGCAGACCCCTTCGCGTTACAACTTTTTGAGAAGTCTTCCTCAGGGACAATATCGATCCTACAGACTCCTTATGGACTCGACCTGTACATATAATAAGCAGACGAGCAAATAATCCATACAATACATGAATATAAAATAGCACATAACAATATACAAAATAGCCAACAACACAATTATATAGAACACTGAAGCAATTAGGTGCTAGACAGTCCTCCAAAGAAAATGCACTAACTATTAAAGAAAGAACGATGTACAATGCATTGGCTGTATGAAGACCCCGGGACAACCCAACTGCACGAGTCCAAACGAGGGACCACAAGGGGCAAGGCATAAAATGGATGGAGAGAATCCTAGAAAAAAAACAAATATAAAGTATAAAGCCATACAGAACAATAGTGGCCACAGAAAAGCACCTAATAGCAGGGGCAAGTATAAAGAGGATGATATATATGTATGAACTAGGCAACCTATAAATTTACCTTAAGGCGGGGCCCAGTTATGGAACAGTGTATCTACAGTCCAACCAAAAAACGTAGCCTCCAGAGTGGAGGCTTGGTAACACAAAAGATAGCTGTAACCAATTCTCCTTTCTGCAGATAAAAAAGAGAAACAATAGTCCCCAAAAAAGGGGGAAAAAAAAGG
This sequence comes from Pelophylax lessonae, assembly GCF_965119305.1. NCBI lineage: Eukaryota > Metazoa > Chordata > Amphibia > Anura > Ranidae > Pelophylax > Pelophylax lessonae. The sequence goes on along the minus strand of NC_138777.1, from coordinate 53,373,006 downwards.
AACTATTATTATTATTAGTGATGTATTACAGTAAAATTAATTCCATTAAATAGGGGTAGCATAGCAGATAAAAAAAGGATAAGATCTATCTAAGATATCATATAATTACCTCCACACCGTCACACAGCAAGCGTACCTCCCAGCTGAAGCAAGGGAATGACCCTACCTGTCAGGTGTGGAGGTATATAGGGAAGGGGGAGGCACCCCCACAGGAAGTGCACCAATCCCCACAGTGTCTCCAATGAATGGGAAACTCCCATCCAGTTGCCTGTGATGGAGCAAAGAATTCCACCTGCCCCCCGCAGTGTTAACCCATCACATTGCGGGGCCGCCGACATAGGGCATCCATGGCAAAGAACAGAGGGACGGGCACTCGCTCCCGGAGAACAACGCAGTGGGAACGGCCGATGGTGCGGCCAATGACGCGTTCAGTGATGTCAGCCCAGAAGGGTGGAAGAGGAGCCAGGGCAGCCATGTGTGAAGAGGGCAGAGGGATGGAAAAAAACACTAGCACCGACACAGGTATCCGTTGGCCACAAAGGGGAGATCTGAAAGTAGGAAACCCCCCGAAATGACACCTCCAAGCCCCAACCCACAAGGGAAGGGGCTACAATGTCCGGGAGGAACCCGGTTGGCACCGAGCAAGCTAGACCGCCCACAAGAAGTCCTGTGGGAAGGACACATTTGCTGATCTTCTTCCCTTCTACTGGGTGGCAACCCACCATGCAGATTCTGGGTTCAATAATGGGCCCATGGAGCCCAGAAAAAATGGTTACAGAACATGTGGAGGACCAGCATTTTCTGGGGTATGCAGAAGTGATCTGGCAGGCGTACTTTTTTTACACTTTACATTTTTTTTTCTAAACATTTTTTTCTCAACTTTTTATTTCATCCCATGGGGACAAAAAGTTCCCTTTGTGATACATTTTTGATGACAGGTTCTCTTTAAGGAGACATCAGGTGTCTAAAACAGTGCTTCTCAACCTTTTTTCAGTCAATGCACACTTTAAAATTTTGCACAATCTCGAGGCATCCCATTCTAAAATGTAAAAAACTAAACTAAGCAGCAACATCTACACACATATGGGCCACCCAACATTAGAGGGGATTTATTCCTCCACCTTTGCAAGCTGGTACTGGCTAGTATTCTAGTATTTATCTTCTCCCTCACTTTCTCTCCTTCTCTTTGCCAACATGACCAAAGTGCTGACAGAGAGGGGCAAACAACAAGGATGCTGTGCAGGTGCCCGATGTCCATCCTTATCATATGAGGTTGTTGTTAGGATGCCAGTGGCTGGTCCATATGGTTCTCAAAGTTATAATGCTGCACTATAAAACCTGAGGCTTTGAGTAACAAAAAAGCTGCCTTGATGGAAATTTGTAGGCATTTTCCCAAGGCACTCCTGAAGAACCTAAAAGGCACCCCAGGGTGCCATGGAACCAGATTGAAAAAGGCTGGTCTAAAAGACACATGTCCTCCAATGAAATAAGAGTGCAGATTGCATCCTATTTGTTTTTTTCTCTAGCTATATTGGCTAGGGAAAGTGACATAAGGACCTGAAAGTGACATTTTACATGCCCTTTCTGGGTCATTACCAGGAAGGGAAGATCGGCAAATGGATGTTCACTGATCTCCCTCCTATCTACCCATTGGCACCCACCATGCTGGTCTCAGGTTTTTCGATGGTCGTGGAGTCTAGAAATCCGGTGGATGAGGAGCCAAGATTTCTGGCGTGGGACCCCAGAAGAGAAGATTTAAGGACAATCTATGCAATACCATTGCAAAGAGAAGTTAAGTATAACATACATGTGTCAAACACAAGGCCTGTGGGCCAAATCCAGCCCACCAGGCCAAAATATGTGGCCCTCTCACTTCTCTTGCAGCTATGACACTTCCCTTGTCCTGGCCCGCATCTCCTCTGCCAGATCCTGTGCTTCTCTGTGCAGCTGTGGACAGGCTTGTCTCTGCCCCCACATGTCAGCAGCTTAGAGGAGGAAAGAGTCTTCCTACAGATCCTGCACCTCTCTGTGCAGCCACTGCACCCTATAGCCTCCCCTGGTCTCAGCATTTAGCAGACTTCAGCAGCTGATTGCCCTTCTCTGTTCCTTCTCCAGACCCTGCACTTTCTGATTCCCAGCTCTGACCCAGCTTCTTCTTGGCAGCAGCACATGGTAAGGGGGGTGCAATGTGATGTAAGGGAGGGTGGGGGACGCTTGTCTTATGATGGGAGGATGAGCAGACTCCTAACATCTGATGTAAAAGTGTGGCGGGGGGGGGGGGTGAGGTGCCCTGGATATCTAGTCTTACAGATACAACCGGCCCTTTCACTGTAATTCTGATACAACCCTGGTATAACATCTTTAGTATTTTAAGAAAAAGAAAAAAAAAAACCCTTGCAGGTTCTTGGTTTAATGATGGGCGCACAGAGCCCGGAAAAAATGGAAAAGGAGCATCTGAGGGGGACCAGCATTTTCCGGGGTATGTGGAAGTGAAGTGATGGAAGTGCTTGGGTATAACTTACACTTTTTTACATTTTCTTCTAAATGTGGACAAAAAATCCCCTGTGATGAATCTTTGGTGAAATGTTCTCTTTACCAAGACATTACGGGTCTATATAAGCACACAAGTGTTCACAACTCTTCCTCTCCACCCAATGGCACCCGCCATGCAGGTTCTGGGTTCACAGATAGGCAAATGGAGCCTGGAAAAAATGGCATCAGAGCATGTGGGGGAGGGGGGGGCATTTTCTGGGGTATGCAGACACGAACTGGCAGAAGTGCTTGGGTGTAAAGTTTTTTTCTTTTACAGTTCTTAATTAAACTTTTTATTTTTCCATCACTTGGGGACAAAAGTCCCCTATGTGATGCATTTTTGGTGACAGGTTCACTTTAATGAGACATTAGGGGTCTCACCTGCCATCAATGATTTTATTTTCCTCTACCCAGTGGCACCCATCATGCAGGTTCTGGGATCACCAATAGGCACATGGAGCCCAGAAAAAATGGCAACGGAGCATGTGGAGGGAGGGGACTTTTCTGAGGCATGTGAAAGCGATCCGGTGGAAGAGCTTGGGTGTAACTTTAATTTCTTACATTTTTTTTTATTTAACTTTTTATACAAAAAGTACCCTATGTCATGTATTTTTGGTGACTGGTTCTCTTTAATGACACATCAGGAGTCAAAAAGAGCCCTGATGTCTCACCTATTCTTCAATGAAAGATTGCACTCAGAACTCAGAAGTGACATTTTAGATGTCACTTTTGGGTTATTACCGGAAGGGGAGATCAACAAACAGACATTGCTGATCTCCCTCTCATCTACCTGGTCCCAGGGTTTCTGATGGGCATGGAAACCTGGTGGAGGAGGACCCCAGATAACCAGTGGGGGACCCCAAATGAGGAGGTTCAAGGCCGCTCAGTGCCTTACCATTGCATGCAGGAGGTTAGTATAACATGTTTGTTATTTTAATTTAAAAAAAATAAATACTTTACAACCGACTTAACAGGAAAGGGAGATAAGCAAATAGACATTCGCTGATCTTCTTCTCATCTACATGGTGGCATCAACCATGCAGGTACTGGGTTCACTGATAAGCACTTGAAGCCTGAAAAAATAGAAACAGTGCCTGTGAAGGGGGCACCGGCTTTTTATGGAGTATCTGGATATGATTCGGCGGAAGTACTTGGGTGTAACTAATTTTTTTACACTTTTAAAAAATGTTTTCTAAACTTTTTTCCATCACATGCAGGCAAAGTCTCCTATGTGATGCATTTTTGGTGACAGGTTCTCTATAATGAGACTTCAGGGGTCTAAAAGACACCTAATGTCTTACCTGTCCCCACCCTCCCCCAATAAAACAAATAGGGTGCAGACTGTGCTTCACTAGCTTCTTTCCCTGTCATACTGGCTAGGCAAAGAGATACCAGGACTCAGAAGTAGCGCTTTACTTGTTACTTCCAGATATTTAATAGGAAAGGGAAATTAGTAAAGCGAAGTTCGCCGATTCCCCCCTCCCTCCTCTACCCAGTGGCACCCAACATGCCTGTCCTGGGTTTAATGATGGACAATGGAGACTTGAAAAAATGACAAAGCCATGTGTGGGGGAAAACGCCAGGTACCGGGGTATGTGGAGGTGATGCGACTGAAGCGCTTGGGTTTAACTTTAATTGTTTACACCTAAATTTTTTTTTTTCCTAAACTTTTTCTTTTTCCATCATATGGGGACAGAAAGTCCCCTATGCAATACATATTTGGTGACATGTTCTCTTTAACAAGACATCATGGGTCCAAAAGACCCATGATAAGCAAACAAATGTTCATTGACCTTCTTCCCCTTTACCTGGTGGCACCCACCATGCAGGTTCTGGGTTCACGGATGGGCATATGGAGCCAGGGGAAAAAAAAAAGCGACAGAGCATGTGGGAGGGGGGGGGGGGGGATTTTCTAGGGTATTCGATTTATTGAGTTTATGTTCTGCTCTTACTGTTGTTGCTGTGTTGTATTGTTAACCATTGCTTGCTTTGCAGGAATGCCATTCAGCTGCAGCACTGATCTGTTTATTCTGACAGCAACAGGGTTTGATTTCAGGATGCCTAAATCAGTGACTGTAGCGATGCAGGAGGTGATTTCACCACCGCAGTTAAAAAAGAGCGTATATTCCGAAGCATGGGGGCTGGGGTGGTCAGAGGGCGGATCGCCCCTATGCTTTGGCATATATTTTTTACTCTTTTTTTGAACCGATTGCAATAAAAAACAAACAAAAAAAACAAAACATTGCATGTATGCTGAACAAGAACCAGCAACGTACTGCTATGGACTTTGAATGGTTATACCAGGATGATGCATGCAGGTGTAGGCATCATCTTGGTGGGTTTTTTTCAGCTGGTGGTTGGCTTTCGTGTAAAACCAACACTAGCGTTTAATTAGCCGCTAGACTGCTTTTACAAGCAGTGGGAGGGGACGTTCCTCCCCCCCTCGGGCCACATTCCACAGTTCTCTCTGGCTCTCCTGTCCCACCGGGGAACCCGAGAAAGCAGCCGGTGGTTCTACCAGCTGACCATAGAGCTGATGGGAAATCGGAATGGCTCCAATCATCTCTGTGGCCTAAGGCTGGCCATACACTATACAATTTTCTTATTCAATTTCCTTTAGATTTACCTTAAACTATGTAGTGCAAGGGCCTGCCTGACTGCATACAAATTGAAAGTGTTTAGGTTTGACCCTATATTACATGGTTTTGGTAAATCTAAAGGAAAGTTGAACAAGAAAATTGTATAGTGTATGGCCAGCCTAAGAAACTGGAAGCTACAAGTATTTTATCACTTCAGTTTAGTTTGTGAAAGCATGTTATCACACCGATCTTGGTGTGGTCAGATGCTTTAAGGGCAGAGGAGAGGTCTAGAGTCTAATAGATCCCAAATTTTTCAAAAAAGGTGTACTTGTCACTATCTAAAAAAAGAAAGGTACAGTGTAAAAATAATAAATACATTTAAAAAACAAAGGGGAACGCAAGCATCGATCTCATGTCGTATGCAAACAGCAATTGCACCATACATGCAAGGTATCACTGTAATCGTCAGATAGAGGGCAGTAATTCTAGCACTAGACCACCTCTGTCAATCTGAAGTGGTAACCTGTAAACCTTTAAAAAATGTACATAGTTTGTTGCCGCTGCATGGGCATGCCCAATTTTAAAGCATGTCGTGGTTGGTATCTACAGTATCTCACAAAATTGAGTACACCCCTTTACATTTTTGTAAAACTTTTATTATATCTTTTCATGTGGCAACACTAAAGAAATTAAACTTTGCTACAATATAAAGTAGTGAGTGTACAGCTTGTATAACAGTGTAAATGTCCTGTCCCCTCAAAATAACTCAACACACAGCCATTAATGTCTAAACCGCAGGGAACAAAAGTGAGTACACCCCTAAGTGAAAATGTCCAAACTGGGCCCAAAGTGTCAATATTTTGTGTGGCCACGATTATTTTCCAGCACTGCCTTAACCCTCTTGGGCATGGAGTTCACCAGAGCTTCACAGGTGGCCATTGGAGCCTTTTCCACTCTTCCATTAAGACATCACTGAGCCGATGGATGTTGGACACCTTGCGCTCCTCCACCTTCTGTTTGAGGATGTTCCACAAATGCTCAATAGGGTTTAGGTCTGGAGACATGCAGGGCCAGTCCATCACCTTTACCCTCAACTTCTTTAGCAAGGCAGTTGTGGTCTTGGAGGTGTGCTTGGGTTCGTGATCATGTTGGAATACTGCCCTGCTGCCCAGTCTTCAAAGGGAGGGGACCATGAGGATGTGGAAACCTTACAATAAGACCTAAACAAAATAATAGGGTGGGCATCTACATGGCAAAATTACATTTTACTGCATTTAAAAAAAACTAAACAGTAAAGTTAGCCCATTTTTTCTGTATATTATGAAAGATGATGTCACGCCGAGTAAGATACCCAACATGTTACGGTTTAAAATTGCGCACACCCGCAGAATGGCGACAAACTTCGGTCAATAAAAATCTCCATAGGCGACGCTTTAAAAAATTTTAACGGTTACCAGTTTAGAGTTAGAGTGTAGCTTTTTTTTTATTGCTCTCACTCTCGCGATCGCGGTGATACCTCACGTGTGGTTTTATTTCATTTGCAGCGCGACTTCCATATACTTTTTCTTTTGTGCGCGAGCTTACGGGGACGGGGCAGCTAAAACATTTTTTTTTCCTATTTATTTTATTTTTTTTTTTTAATTTTAGCACAGGTTTTAAAAAAAAATAAAAAATCTGATCACTTTTATTGCTGTCACAAGCAATGTAAACATCCCTTGTGACAGCAATAGGCAGTGACAGGTACTCTTTATGGAGGGATCGGGGTCTAAAAGACCCTAGACCCCTCCACTGCACTTCCATGTATTCAAAACGCAGAAAACTGCATTTTTGAATACATTCACTTTTTAAATCTGGCGCCTTTAGCAGCCGAGTAACCCAGAGGTGACGTCATGGACGCCGCCTCCGGGTTACGTCATCGGAGACCTGATCTAAGCCACATCCGGCTTTGATCGGGTCTCCCGGTGGGGTAACGATTGAGCGGCTCCTGAGTCGTTACTGTTGTTACTGCTGGAAAGCCGACCGCTGGCTCTAAAAAACGGTACCGGGTTGATGCCTCTAGCTAGAGGCATCACCCTGGTACAACCACTTAAACTCAACCGATGTAGGTCTACGTGGCTGGTCGTTACGTGTTTACACTGCGTGAAGGGTTGTATACCGTCAGAGAGGTAAGGATGTGGAATTCTCTTCCAAGCAGTGGTATTAGCGAGGAGCATCGATAGTTTCAAAAACTAACAAATGGGCACCTTAACGACCACAACATACAGGGGTATACAATGTACTTTTGACATAAAGACTTATACACACACACACACTCATGAAAGTTCTTGGTTCACTGATGGGCACACAGAGCCCGGGAAAAAATGGAGAAGGAGCATCTGAGGGGGACCAGCATTTTCCGGGGTATGTGGAAGTGATGTGATGGAAGCGCTTGGGTATAACTTACACTTTTTTACATTTTCTTCTAAATGGGGACAAAAAATCCCCTATGTGATGAATCTTTGGTGACATGTTCTCTTTACCAAGACATTATGGGTCTAAAAGACCCATGATAAGCACACAAATGTTCACAACTCTTCCTGTCCACTCAATGGCACCCACCATGCAGGTTCTGGGTTCACAGATTTTCTTGGGTATGCGGACACGAACTGGCAGAAGTGCTTGGGTGTAAAGTTTTTTCTTTTACAGTTCTTTATTAAACTTTTTATTTTTCTATCACATGGGGACAAAAGTCCCCTATGTGATGCATTTTGGTGACAGGTTCTATTTAATGAGACATTAGGGGTCTCACTTGCCATCAATGATTTTTTTTTCCTCTACCCAGTGGCACCCATCATGCAGGTTATGGGATCACTAATAGGCACATGGAGCCCAGAAAAATGGCAACGGAGCATGTGGGGGGGGGGGGGGAGGAGGGGGGGGGACTTTTCTGATGCATGTGAAAGCGATCTGGTGGAAGAGCTTGGGTGTAACTTTAATTTTTTACATTTTTTTTAATGAGCTTTTTATACAAAAAGTATCCTATGTCATGTATTTTGGGGACTGGTTCTCTTTAATTACACAGCAGGAGTCAAAAAGAGCCCTGATGTCTCACCTATTCTTCAATGGAATATTGCACTCATCTATTTTTTTTTCTATAACCATATTTGCGATGAAAAGTGACACCAGGACTCAGAAGTGACGTTTTAGATGTCGCTTTTGGGTTATTACCGGAAAGGGGAGATCAACAGACATTGCTGATCTCCCTCTCATCTACCTGGTCCCAGGGTTTCTGATGGGCATGGAGCCTGGAAACCTGTTGGAAGAGGACCCCAGATAACCAATGGGGGACCCCAAATGAGGAGTTTCAGGGCCACTCAGTGCCATACCATTGCACGCAGGAGGTTAGTATAACATGTTTGTTATTTTAATTTAAAGAAAAACTTTACAACCGCCTTAACAGGAAAGGGAGATAAGCAAATAGACATTCGCTGATCTTCTTCTCATCTACATGGTGGCACCCACCATGCAGGTACTGGGCTCACTGATAAGCACTTGAAGCCTGGAAAAATGGAGACATTTTACGGAGTATCTGGATATGATTCGGCGGAAGCACTTGGGTGTAACTAATTTTTTTACAATTATAAAAAAAGTTTTCTAAACGTTTTTTTCCATCACATGCAGGCAACGTTTCCTATGTGATGCATTTTTGGTGACAGGTTCTCTACAATGAGACTTCAGGGGTCTAAAAGACCCCTAATGTCTTAACTCCCCCCCCCACCTATAAAACAAATAGGGTGCAGATTGTGCTTCACTAGCTTCTTTCCCAGTCATACTGGCTAGGGAAAGAGATACCAGGACCCAGAAGTAGCGCTTTACTTGTCACTACCCAGTGGCACCCATCATGCCTGTCCTGATGACATCATGATGGGCAGTGGAGACTTGAAAAAATGACAAAGGCATGTGTGAATGAAGCATCTGCAGAATGAAGTAAACATTTGGGTGTTAACCAGCTTAGGCTTGGTTAACACCCAAATGTTTACTTCATTCTGCAGAAACGCACTACAGTCCATTTTACCACTTCTGGACCGGAAGATTTTACCCCTTAATGACCAGGCCATTTTTTGCGATTGGCACTGCGTTACTTTAACGGACAATTGCCCGGTCGTGCGATGCTATATCCAAATAAAATTGATGTCCTTTTTTCTTCACAAATAGAGCTTTCTTTTGGTGGTCTTTGATCAACTGTGCAATTTTTATTATTTGCGCTATAAACAAAAAAAGCGGGACAATTCTGAAAAAAAAAAAAAATATATATATTTTTAACTTTCTGCTATATAACATTCCCCCCCCCCCCCCCAAAAAAAATAAATGTAAAAAATCAAATTTTTCATCCTCTTAGGCCAATTTGTATTCTGCTACATATTTCTAGTGAAAAAAACAAAATCCCAATAAGCGTATTTTGATTGGTTTGCGCAAACGTTATTGCGTCTACAAACTAGAGGAAAGATTTATGTCATTTTTATCTATTTATTTTTTAACAGTAATGGCGGCGATCTGCAATTTTTAGCGGGACTGCGACATTGCAGCAGACAGATCGGACCCCTAGCTGACATTTTTGACACTTTTGGCGGGACCAGTGATATTACTACAGTAATCAGTGCTAAAAATATGCACTGTTACTGTAATAATGACACTGGCAGGGAAGGGGTTAACATTAGGGGCAATCAAAGGGTTACATGTGTCCCTAGGGGGTGTTTTCTAACTGTGAGGGGATGGACTTTCGGAATCAACACAGAGACCCGTGTTCCTAAATAGGAGGAACACAGGAGATCTATATTGATTCCTGAGAGAACAATGGTCTGCTGTGTTTATAACAACAGACTGCCGTTCTCTCTTCACAGGGAACAATCGCGGGTGCCCAGCGACAAGCACGGCCGCATGAATGAGCAGCCCACAACTTTCTAGTATTTGTATAGAGAAGAGAAGGATTGGAACCTCGGTCCTCTTAAGGCCCCTTTCACACAGGCGGACCATTCAGATGTCTGTTTTTCAGGCGGATCTGAACGGTCACCCCATGCATCTCTATGGGGCATCGGAGACATGTCCGCTGACATCCGATTCGATCCGTCAAATCTGGATGGATGGAAACCCTATTTTCCATCCGTCCAGCGGACTGGATCGGATGGGTTTGGATGAGAACGGACAGACGGTCCGTTCCCATTTGATTCCCCCATAGAGAACAGCGGGGACCTGACAGCTCTGTCTCTGCACACAGAGTGGAGACAGAGCTGCCATCCGCCTGCTCAGCGGGGATTGGCGGTTCGATCCCCCGATGAGAAAAACAGAGTCCGCCGACGGACTCCTCTGTGTGAAAGGGGCCTTATACTTCTATCCAGGAGTCTGGACTCCCCCTCCTGTAGGACACATTCACACTGCTGGCTGTGTAAATGCATGTACAATATTCTGTACATTACAATAAGCCAACCCTTTCTTTTCAATGGGCTGCCTAACCCACCAATAAAAGGTACAGGAAATATTTCTGTAACAGCACACTACAATGTAATGTAGAACATCATTGTATGTTGTGATGCCTCTAATCGCCCTCATGGGCATGGACACATAGGATAGCATTGAGCTGCTTCCACAGGCACTGCCATGTTGCAGATTTTCCTGAGGCTGCCGGTGTACTGCCGATTTTTTCAACTTGCCGAATAATTCAACCGTTGACGTCACTTCCGCCGCGAGTACGAGCGGCTAGGAGACTTCCAATAGAACTTGCAATGCAATGCCTGGCCGCGAGAGTCGATTCCCATGCACAGCAGCGAAAACTGTGCACGAGAGTTGGATTTCTCGGCAAGAAGTTCCAACTCTACTGCGCATGCGCCCGTCCGCTGTACATAGTTGGAGTTTTCGGCAACCTGTTTTCCAAGACTTTTAAGCTGTTTTCCCAGACTTTTGTAGCTTATATATATATTTATATGTATATAAAGAGTTTTCGGCAAGCTGTTTTCCCAGACTTTTGGAGCCTATATAAATATATAAAGGATTTACAAAAAAAAAAAAAAATGCAGCATGGTTAACACTACATATATATATATATATATATATATATATATATATATATATATATATATATATATATATATATGTGTGTGTGTGTGTGTGTGTATGTATATATATATTATATATATATATATATATATATATATATATATGCGCGCAACATTTGGAGCCACTATACATAGTTGGAGTTTTCGGCAAGATGTTGCGTCCGACATTTTGAGCTTATATATATATATATATATATATATATAAAGGATTTAAAAAAAATCTGCAGCATGGTTAACACTACAATCTATATATATATATATATATATATGTATACATATGTGTAGATATATACAGTATATATATATATATATATATATATAAATATATATATATGTGTGTATGTGTATATATATATATATATATATATATATATATATATATATATATATCTTTTTTTTCTGATCCTCCCGTTTATTTATTTTTATATCTATCTATAAAAATGGACGGATAAAAGAAAAAAACAAAATAAATAAATACCAGTGCCTGACACTTTGATAATATATATATATATATATATATATATATATATATATATATATATATATTAATCCTCACATTTACATATTTTATATATATATATATATATATATATATATATATAGATTTGATCAGAAGAACAGCCCTCTTTTGATATAGCTGGCTGAGAGGAGTGACAGCCCTTTCATGATGTGACGGCATGATGGGGGACACAGGTGGCAGAACAACGGGGGACAAAGGCTACGAGATGGGGACACAGTCTGCATGGTGGTGGGGGACACAGGCTGCAGGATGACGGGGGACACAGTCTACGAGACGGGGACACAGTCTGCATGATGGTGGGGGACACAGGCGGAGTCAGGGGTGTACCAATGGAGGGGTGGGGCACAGTGGCGGCTGGTGCTCAAAATTTTTGGGGGGGCGCAAACAGAAAAATGTAATAGGCATTGCTTTGCGGCAAAAAACGCTGTAAAAAATTGCGTGACTTTGAGGTCGCAAAAGTGTCAAAGGGGCCTTCAGTAATTAAAGTATAGTGTGCCCCCTTTCAATGCAGAGAGACCAGCGTGCCCCCTTTCAATGCAGAGAGACCAGTGTGCCCCCTTTCAATGCAGAGTGACCAGCGTGCCCCCTTTCAATGCAGAGTGACCAGCGTGCCCCCTTTCAATGCACAGTGAGCAGCGTGCCCCCTTTCAATGCAATGACCAGTGTACTTGCCCCCTTCAATGCAGAGATCAGCGTACATGCCCCCAATGGAGAGACCAGCATACATGCCCCCTTCAATGCAGTGACCAGCATACCATTCCCCCAATGCAGAGATCAGCGTACATGCCCCCAATGCAGTGACCAGCATACATGCCCCCAATGCAGATATCAGCGTGCGTGCCCACTTCAATGCAATGAACATTGTGCCATGCCCCCATCAATGCAGAGTTCAGCGTGCGTGCCCCCCCCCCGCCCCCCCCGGAGCAGTGCACTTACCTGGAGTACGGCGGCGACGGCTTCTTTTGTCTTCAGTCCCGGACTCCCGGCGGGCGGCTTCTTCTCACTCCGGCTGCATGTCTTCTCTGGTCCTCCCGCTCCCGCCTCCTCCTCGGCCAATGGTATGGGGTTTGCCGTGCGGCCAATCAGGAAGCCGGTATTAGACCGGCTTCCTGATCGGCCAGGAGGAGGATCGGTGTGACAATAGCGAATTTTCATTCGCTATTGTCACACAATGGGCGGGCTCTGGGCGCACTGCTCTGCGCCCCGGGACCACCCTTTGCATCACCCTATTAGAGCCTCTGGCTCTAATCAGGTGATTTAAAAAAAAAACCCATTAAGCTCCATGCGTCTGGCGCCCTGCATGCAGATTAGGGGGCCGGACGCATGGATGGGGGGGCGGCGCCCCTGCGCCCTGTATACACCAGCCGCCACTGGTGGGGCAGGGTGGGTGCTTGCCGAGATCTCCAACCCACGTCACCTCTGGTCGGAGATCTCGGCAAGTTGCCTGTACTGTGCATGTGCACCAACAAATGCCGTGCACAGAGAAGTCCTATGCAGTGCACAGAAGAGTTGGAGTTCTCGGCAGGACAATGTATGCTACTGTGCAGGCGCGCGCAGACTTTTCAGCAGGACAATCTATGCTACTGTGCAGGCGCCCGCGGCTCCTGAAGCATTGTCTAATAAAAACCCGTGCACAGTACTATCCCCCAGAGTACTATTACAAATGTGAGCATCCACAGTCCACATTTTATTTTATTGGCAAATAAAAACCTGTACACAGTGCTATCCCCCACATTAATTCTACAAATGTGAGCGTACCTATGTGCTGTTTGAATGGGCAGAGTCGCAGGCAGGAGTTAGCTGAGCTAAGCCTGAAAGGGAATGCTGGGATTTATAGTTCCTCTCCATACAAAAAATGCCACAGGACTTAGCATAGCTGAGCTTGAAAGTACGTGCTGGGATTTATAGTTCCTCTCCATACAAGAAATACAAAGCTGGTTCCAGATGCAGTGTGACCTCTCAGAGATATGCAGCATTGAGTGCTTTGGATCTGTAATAATATAAGCTCACACTGATGCCATTTTTATGTTTGAACTCTTTATTGGGTCTTTGTGCAAAAACAAAAGCAATGCGTGTAAATGTAAAGTAAAGCACAACAATAAATAGCAAAAAAAGCTTTATTTTCTAGGGGCCCAATCACACCTGTGCGATTTCAACCCTTTCGCAGCTTATATATGTAGCACTCTACAGGTAGATGCTAGGTAAATGTATAGTAGGCCTTGTCTGCCTAACAGCAGGGCCATGATTTCTTTTAGTCAGGGTGTCATGGTTTCCAGATGTGCCTGCTGTAGGGGGAGTCTCCCCACTGGCTCCTATGAGAGGCTTCTCATAGGGCTGTGGAGGAAGACAAATTAGGGGACACATCCCAGCTTGTAACTACCCCAGAAGGCAGATTGTGCCGGAAAGGATACTGGGAGTGGGTATAAGGTTGGGGGAAGTGCGTGACCCAGTGTCTTTGGCGGGAGCAGAGTCCCAGGAAGGAGAGTGCGGCTGTCTTTCCTCCTGTCAGAGGAAGAGGATGTCTCTGGGTGTCGCCTGAGAATCCAGAGATTGCTGAATTGAGCTGAGGGGGATCCGGTGTGCCGAGAACCAGTGGAGAGAGAGAGGGGTCCAGTCCCAGGAAAGCCTACACAGGTCCTGAGTACTGAGGATTGCCCCTGGGGTCTGCCTAAAGTCAGAGGGGACCACTCCGGAAGAGGTTCTGGGATCCAGTGCCAGCTAGCTATAAAGGGGGTACCTAGGTTGAGGAGCCTGAAGCAGGGCCGGACTGGCCTATCGGGATAACGGGAGATTTCCCGATGGGCCGCCGGCCCTGGGGCCGCTTTAAGACCAGGCCGCCCGCAGCGCCGCTTTAAGCATTGGCGGCCGCTGCATTGATTGGGGCCGCTCGCCGGCGCCGCTGATAATGGTTGGCCACTGCAGGCCTGCACTGCCCCGCCCCCCGCTGGGCTCCGTCTCTCCTACGTCAGCCGCAGTGAGCGGCGTGACGTCACGAGGCGGCTGCCCCTGCGCGGCGGATCTGCTGTGCGGTGCATGAGCTGAGGCGAGCTGTGGCTGGCGCGGCTGCTGAAGAATGCCTGTCACGGCGCCGACAAGGATGGTCCCTCCTCCTGTGAAACAGACGAGACGTCATGCACCACATGTGATGTGATCGCAGGTGAGGGGGGCTTACTGAGGGGTCTGTCTGTACTCTGTACTGGAAGGGAGGCTCACTAAGGGGTCTGTAGTGGGAGGGGCTTACTAAGGGGTCTGTAGTGGAGGGGCTTACTAAGGGGTCTGTAGTGGAGGGGCTTACTAAGGGGTCTGTAGTGGGAGGGGGCTTACTAAGGGGTCTGTAGTGGAGGGGCTTACTAAGGGGTCTGTAGTGGAGGGGCTTACTAAGGGGTCTGTAGTGGGAGGGGGGCTTACTAAGGGGTCTGTAGTGGAGGGGCTTACTAAGGGGTCTGTAGTGGAGGGGCTTACTAAGGGGTCTGTAGTGGAGGGGCTTACTAAGGGGTCTGTAGTGGAGGGGCTTACTGAGGGGTCTGTATTGAGAGGGGGGCTTGCTGGGGGGTCTGTATTGAGAGGGGGGCTTGCTGGGGGGGTCTGTACTGGGAGGGGGGCTTGCTGGGGGGTCTGTACTGGGAGGGGGGCTTGCTGAGGGGTCTGTACTGGGAGGGGGGCTTGCTGAGGGGTCTGTACTGGGAGGGGGGCATGCTGGGGGGTCTGTACTGGGAGGGGGGCTTGCTGGGGGGTCTGTATTGGGAGGGGGGCTTGCTGGGGGGTCTGTATTGTATTAGGGATAGGGGGAAACAGCATTGTATTAGGGGGAGGGGGGGTCAGCATTTTATAAGGGGGCGGGGCCGGGGGAACAGCATTGTATTAGGGGGAGGGTCAGCATTGTGTTAGGGGGAGGGACGTTGCGCTGAAAATTATATAATGACGCAATGCTATGGGGCTGGTATGTCATTTTTTCCAGGGCTGGTTTTCATACCCAGTCCGGCCCTGCCCTGAAGTTACAGAGGGGGGTACATAGTCAGTGAGCCCCGAAGAGTTCAAGGTTAAAGGGGGCACCTGCAATTGGGCCCTGAATTGTGCAGAGTGTCAGTTGAGAGTTGCAGCCATACTGGATTTCACAACAGTTTACCTCAAGCCAGTGCAAGGCCGGAGGGAGTAGTCAGTGACTCTGCAGTGAAGACAGCGTCAGAAGCTCTTTATTCTACAGTCCTGGATTTACTAGACTCAAAGTCAGGGATCTAGCACTTCTTCCAAGTTACAGTGTGTTACAAAGCATCAGTGAGCGTTGGCCAGCGTCGGCTGGCGTCAAGGCAGCGTTAACAGACATTTTCTGGATAAAGTCCCAAGTTGTATTTAGTTGAGCCTAAAGGAGTGTCCTACTCATTCC